>NC_090447.1:525821899-526020619 GCF_031143425.1 Pleurodeles waltl | reverse complement strand
TAGTAAAAAGACTACATAGATCTTTCAGAGTGTGGTTTTAGGAGACTGTTTTTAATCTGTTTGTGTGATTTAAATTGTGCTTAAAAGCTGTCTGCCCCCCTGTATTTTTTTGCCTTAAAAAGCCCGATTTTTAGAGTGTGCGCCCAGAACTATTGCAGTGTTTCTCTTAAACAATCTCCCCCTTACCTGAAAAGTAGACTCTGCTAGCTTGAAAGTGTGGATTCAGCCTGTCTGTATCCAAGGAGATACTGAATAGAGCACCAGTAGCCCTCCCCCCAGGCCCCAGGGACTGGACTTAGCTGATTGGCTCCCTGAGTCTCTGCTGCACCTGAGACCCGCCCCCCCCCCACCTGTTCTGGCTCCTTAAGTTTGTGGAGGGAAGGCCAAAGACAGGCACCTCCATTTTGTGTTCCTCTGTGCATTCTCTCCTGTGTCCTGATACAGCCCAGTGTTCAAGGATTGCAAAGAGACCTAGGTAAGGAGCCCAAAGATATTTTCTAGTCAAATAGTATTAATTGTTCAAAAAGTGTTTGTTTTACTGTGGACTCTCTGTGTTTTCAGCAGCCTGGCCTCCTTTAAAGTGGTGTTTGTTTCAAAATCGTTTTTGCTGTGACTGTGTGAATTCCCTTGCTAGTTTTGTGGCTCCCCCCCCCCCCCTTTTTTCCCCCTCTGCCCCCCTTTTTTTCACCCCTATTCTTAGTAAAAAAGACTACATAGATCTTTCAGAGTGTGGTTTTAGGAGACTGTTTTTTAATCTGTTGTGTGATTTAAATTGTGCTTAAAAGCTGTCTGCCCCCCTGTATTTTTTGCCTTAAAAAGCCCGATTTTTAGAGTGTGCGCCCAGAACTATTGCAGTGTTTGTCTCTTAAACAATCTCCCCCTTACCTGAAAAGTAGACTCTGCCAGCTTGAAAGTGTGGATTCAGCCTGTCTGTATCCAAGGAGATACTGCATAGAGCACCAGTAGCCTCCCCCCAGGCCCCAGGGACTGGACTAAGCTGATTGGCTCCCTGAGTCTCTGCTGCACCTGAGACCCCCCCCCCCCCCCCCCACCTGCTCTGGCTCCTTAAGTTTGTGGAGGGAAGGCCAAAGACAGGCACCTCCATTTTGTGTTCCTCTGTGCATTCTCTCCTGTGTCCTGATACAGCCCAGTGTTCAAGGATTGCAAAGAGACCTAGGTAAGGAGCCCAAAGATATTTTCTAGTCAAATAGTATTAATTGTTCAAAAAGTGTTTGTTTTACTGTGGACTCTCTGTGTTTTCAGGCAGCCTGGCCTCCTTTAAAGTGGTGTTTGTTTCAAAATCGTTTTTGCTGTGACTGTGTGAATTCCCTTGCTAGTTTTGTGGCTCCCCCCCTCTGCCCCCCTTTTTTTCACCCCTATTCTTAGTAAAAAGACTACATAGATCTTTCAGAGTGTGGTTTTAGGAGACTGTTTTTTAATCTGTTTGTGTGATTAAATTGTGCTTAAAAGCTGTCTGCCCCCTGTATTTTTTGCCTTAAAAAGCCCGATTTTTAGAGTGTGCGCCCAGAACTATTGCAATGTTTGTCTCTTAAACAATCTCCCCCTTACCTGAAAAGTAGACTCTGCCAGCTTGAAAGTGTGGATTCAGCCTGTCTGTATCCAAGGAGATACTGAATAGAGCACCAGTAGCCTCCCCCCAGGCCACAGGGACTGGACTTAGCTGATTGGCTCCCTGAGTCTCTGCTGCACCTGAGTCCCCCCCCCCCACCTGCTCTGGCTCCTTAAGTTTGTGGAGGGAAGGCCAAAGACAGGCACCTCCATTTTGTGTTCCTCTGTGCATTCTCTCCTGTGTCCTGATACAGCCCAGTGTTCAAGGATTGCAAAGAGACCTAGGTAAGGAGCCCAAAGATATTTTCTAGTCAAATAGTATTCATTGTTCAAAAAGTGTTTGTTTTACTGTGGACTCTCTGTGTTTTCAGGCAGCCTGGCCTCCTTTAAAGTGGTGTTTGTTTCAAAATCGTTTTTGCTGTGACTGTATGAATTCCCTTGCTAGTTTTGTGGCTCCCCCCCCCCCTTTTTCCCCCCCCTCTGTCCCCCTTTTTTTCACCCCTATTCTTAGTAAAAAGAATACATAGATCTTTCAGAGTGTGGTTTTAGGAGACTGTTTTTCAATCTGTTTGTGTGATTTAAATTGTGCTTAAAAGCTGTCTGCCCCCTGTATTTTTTGCCTTAAAAAGCCCGATTTTTAGAGTGTGCGCCCAGAACTATTGCAATGTTTGTCTCTTAAACAATCTCCCCCTTACCTGAAAAGTAGACTCTGCCAGCTTGAAAGTGTGGATTCAGCCTGTCTGTATCCAAGGAGATACTGAATAGAGCACCAGTAGCCTCCCCCCAGGCCACAGGGACTGGACTTAGCTGATTGGCTCCCTGAGTCTCTGCTGCACCTGAGTCCCCCCCCCCCCCCACCTGCTCTGGCTCCTTAAGTTTGTGGAGGGAAGGCCAAAGACAGGCACCTCCATTTTGTGTTCCTCTGTGCATTCTCTCCTGTGTCCTGATACAGCCCAGTGTTCAAGGATTGCAAAGAGACCTAGGTAAGGAGCCCAAAGATATTTTCTAGTCAAATAGTATTAATTGTTCAAAAAGTGTTTGTTTTACTGTGGACTCTCTGTGTTTTCAGGCAGCCTGGCCTCCTTTAAAGTGGTGTTTGTTTCAAAATCGTTTTTGCTGTGACTGTGTGAATTCCCATGCTAGTTTTGTGGCTCCCCCCCCCCCTTTCCCCCCCCCCTCTGCCCCCCTTTTTTTCACCCCTATTCTTAGTAAAAAGACTACATAGATCTTTCAGAGTGTGGTTTTAGGAGACTGTTTTTTAATCTGTTTGTGTGATTTAAATTGTGCTTAAAAGCTGTCTGCCCCCCTGTATTTTTTGCCTTAAAAAGCCCGATTTTTAGAGTGTGCGCCCAGAACTATTGCAGTGTTTGTCTCTTAAACAATCTCCCCCTTACCTGAAAAGTAGACTCTGCTAGCTTGAAAGTGTGGATTCAGCCTGTCTGTATCCAAGGAGATACTGAATAGAGCACCAGTAGCCTCCCCCCAGGCCCAGGGACTGGACTTAGCTGATTGGCTCCCTGAGTCTCTGCTGCACCTGAGACCCGCCCCCCCCACCTGCTCTGGCTCCTTAAGTTTGTGGAGGGAAGGCCAAAGACAGGCACCTCCATTTTGTGTTCCTCTGTGCATTCTCTCCTGTGTCCTGATACAGCCCAGTGTTCAAGGATTGCAAAGAGACCTAGGTAAGGAGCCCAAAGATATTTTCTAGTCAAATAGTATTAATTGTTCAAAAAGTGTTTGTTTTACTGTGGACTCTCTGTGTTTTCAGGCAGCCTGGCCTCCTTTAAAGTGGTGTTTGTTTCAAAATCGTTTTTGCTGTGACTGTGAATTCCCTTGCTAGTTTTGTGGCTCCCCCCCCGCCTTTTTCCCCCCCTCTGCCCCCCTTTTTTTCACCCCTATTCATAGTAAAAAGACTACATAGATCTTTCAGAGTGTGGTTTAGGAGACTGTTTTTTAATCTGTTTGTGTGATTTAAATTGTGCTTAAAAGCTGTCTGCCCCCCTGTATTTTTTGCCTTAAAAAGCCCGATTTTTAGAGTGTGCGCCCAGAACTATTGCAGTGTTTGTCTCTTAAACAATCTCCCCCTTACCTGAAAAGTAGACTCTGCTAGCTTGAAAGTGTGGATTCAGCCTGTCTGTATCCAAGGAGATACTGAATAGAGCACCAGTAGCCTCCCCCCAGGCCCCAGGGACTGGACTTAGCTGATTGGCTCCCTGAGTCTCTGCTGCACCTGAGACCCGCCCCCCCCCCACCTGCTCTGGCTCCTTAAGTTTGTGGAGGGTAGGCCAAAGACAGGCACCTCCATTATGTGTTCCTCTGTGCATTCTCTCCTGTGTCCTGATACAGCTCAGTGTTCAAGGATTGCAAAGAGACCTAGGTAAGGAGCCCAAAGATATTTTCTAGTCAAATAGTATTCATTGTTCAAAAAGTGTTTGTTTTACTGTGGACTCTCTGTGTTTTCAGGCAGCCTGGCCTCCTTTAAAGTGGTGTTTGTTTCAAAATCGTTTTTGCTGTGACTGTATGAATTCCCTTGCTAGTTTTGTGGCTCCCCCCCCCCTTTTTCCCCCCCCTCTGTCCCCCTTTTTTTCACCCCTATTCTTAGTAAAAAGAATACATAGATCTTTCAGAGTGTGGTTTTAGGAGACTGTTTTTTAATCTGTTTGTGTGATTTAAATTGTGCTTAAAAGCTGTCTGCCCCCCTGTATTTTTTGCCTTAAAAAGCCCGATTTTTAGAGTGTGCGCCCAGAACTATTGCAATGTTTGTCTCTTAAACAATCTCCCCCTTACCTGAAAAGTAGACTCTGCCAGCTTGAAAGTGTGGATTCAGCCTGTCTGTATCCAAGGAGATACTGAATAGAGCACCAGTAGCCTCCCCCCAGGCCACAGGGACTGGACTTAGCTGATTGGCTCCCTGAGTCTCTGCTGCACCTGAGACCCCCCCCCCCCCCCCCCCCCACCTGCTCTGGCTCCTTCAGTTTGTGGAGGGAAGGCCAAAGACAGGCACCTCCATTTTGTGTTCCTCTGTGCATTCTCTCCTGTGTCCTGATACAGCCCAGTGTTCAAGGATTGCAAAGAGACCTAGGTAAGGAGCCCAAAGATATTTTCTAGTCAAATAGTATTAATTGTTCAAAAAGTGTTTGTTTTACTGTGGACTCTCTGTGTTTTCAGGCAGCCTGGCCTCCTTTAAAGTGGTGTTTGTTTCAAAATCGTTTTTGCTGTAACTGTGTGAATTCCCTTGCTAGTTTTGTGCCCCCCCCCTTTTTTTCCACCCCTCTGCCCCCCTTTTTTTCACCCCTATTCTTAGTAAAAAGACTACATAGATCTTTCAGAGTGTGGTTTTAGGAGACTGTTTTTTAATCTGTTTGTGTGATTTAAATTGTGCTTAAAAGCTGTCTGCCCCCCTGTATTATTTGCCTTAAAAAGCCCGATTTTTAGAGTGTGCGCCCAGAACTATTGCAATGTTTGTCTCTTAAACAATCTCCCCCTTACCTGAAAAGTAGACTCTGCTAGCTTGAAAGTGTGGATTCAGCCTGTCTGTATCCAAGGAGATACTGAATAGAGCACCAGTAGCCTCCCCCCCAGGCCCCAGGGACTGGACTTAGCTGATTGGCTCCCTGAGTCTCTGCTGCACCTGAGACCCGCCCCCCCCCCACCTGCTCTGGCTCCTTAAGTTTGTGGAGGGAAGGCCAAAGACAGGCACCTCCATTTTGTGTTCCTCTGTGCATTCTCTCCTGTGTCCTGATACAGCCCAGTGTTCAAGGATTGCAAAGAGACCTAGGTAAGGAGCCCAAAGATATTTTCTAGTCAAATAGTATTAATTGTTCAAAAAGTGTTTGTTTTACTGTGGACTCTCTGTGTTTTCAGGCAGCCTGGCCTCCTTTAAAGTGGTGTTTGTTTCAAAATCGTTTTTGCTGTGACTGTGTGAATTCCCTTGCTAGTTTTGTGGCTCCCCCCCCCCCTTTTTCCCCCCCTCTGCCCCCCTTTTTTTCACCCCTATTCTTAGTAAAAAGACTACATAGATCTTTCAGTGTGTGGTTTTAGGAGACTGTTTTTTAATCTGTTTGTGTGATTTAAATTGTGCTTAAAAGCTGTCTGCCCCCTGTATTTTTTGCCTTAAAATGCCCGATTTTTAGAGTGCGCCCTGAACTATTGCAGTGTTTCTCTCTTAAACAATCTCCCCCTTACCTGAAAAGTAGACTCTGCTAGCTTGAAAGTGTGGATTCAGCCTGTCTGTATCCAAGGAGGATACTGAATAGAGCACCAGTAGCCTCCCCCCAGGCCCCAGGGACTGGACTTAGCTGATTGGCTCCCTGAGTCTCTGCTGCACCTGAGACCCGCCCCCCCCCCCCCCCCCCCACCTGCTCTGGCTCCTTAAGTTTGTGGAGGGAAGGCCAAAGACAGGCACCTCCATTTTGTGTTCCTCTGTGCATTCTCACCTGTGTCCTGATACAGCCCAGTGTTCAAGGATTGCAAAGAGACCTAGGTAAGGAGCCCAAAGATATTTTCTAGTCAAATAGTATTAATTGTTCAAAAAGTGTTTGTTTTACTGTGGACTCTCTGTGTTTTCAGGCAGCCTGGCCTCCTTTAAAGTGGTGTTTGTTTCAAAATCGTTTTTGCTGTGACTGTGTGAATTCCCTTGCTAGTTTTGTGGCTCCCCCCCCCCCCTTTTTCCCCCCCTCTGCCCCCCTTTTTTCACCCCTATTCTTAGTAAAAAGACTACATAGATCTTTCAGAGTGTGGTTTTAGGAGACTGTTTTTTAATCTGTTTGTGTGATTTAAATTGTGCTTAAAAGCTGTCTGCCCCCCTGTATTTTTTGCCTTAAAAAGCCCGATTTTTAGAGTGTGCGCCCAGAACTATTGCAGTGTTTGTCTCTTAAACAATCTCCCCCTTACCTGAAAAGTAGACTCTGCTAGCTTGAAAGTGTGGATTCAGCCTGTCTGTATCCAAGGAGATACTGAATAGAGCACCAGTAGCCTCCCCCCAGGCCAAAGGGACTGGACTTAGCTGATTGGCTCCCTGAGTCTCTGCTGCACCTGAGACCCGCCCCCCCCCCCCCCCACCTGCTCTGGCTCCTTAAGTTTGTGGAGGGAAGGCCAAAGACAGGCACCTCCATTTTGTGTTCCTCTGTGCATTCTCTCCTGTGTCCTGATACAGCCCAGTGTTCAAGGATTGCAAAGAGACCTAGGCAAGGAGCCCAAAGATATTTTCTAGTCAAATAGTATTAATTGTTCAAAAGTGTTTGTTTTACTGTGGACTCTCTGTGTTTTCAGGCAGCCTGGCCTCCTTTAAAGTGGTGTTTGTTTCAAATCGTTTTTGCTGTGACTGTGTGAATTCCCTTGCTAGTTTTTGTGGCTCCCCCCCCCCCCTTTTTTCCCCCCCTCTGCCCCCCTTTTTTCACCCCTATTCTTAGTAAAAAGACTACATAGATCTTTCACAGTGTGGTTTTAGGAGACTGTTTTTTAATCTGTTTGTGTGATTTAAATTGTGCTTAAAAGCTGTCTGCCCCCTGTATTTTTTGCCTTAAAATGCCCGATTTTTAGAGTGTGCGCCCTGAACTATTGCAGTGTTTCTCTCTTAACAATCTCCCCCTTACCTGAAAAGTAGACTCTGCTAGCTTGAAAGTGTGGATTCAGCCTGTCTGTATCCAAGGAGATACTGAATAGAGCACCAGTAGCCTCCCCCAGGCCCCAGGGACTGGACTTAGCTGATTGGCTCACTGAGTCTCTGCTGCACCTGAGACCCCGCCCCCCCCCCCCCCCCCCCCCCACCTGCTCTGGCTCCTTAAGTTTGTGGAGGGAAGGCCAAAGACAGGCACCTCCATTTTGTGTTCCTCTGTGCATTCTCTCCTGTGTCCTGATACAGCCCAGTGTTCAAGGATTGCAAAGAGACCTAGGTAAGGAGCCCAAAGATATTTTCTAGTCAAATAGTATTAATTGTTCAAAAAGTGTTTGTTTTACTGTGGACTCTCTGTGTTTTCAGGCAGCCTGGCCTCCTTTAAAGTGGTGTTTGTTTCAAAATCGTTTTTGCTGTGACTGTGTGAATTCCCTTGCTAGTTTTGTGGCTCCCCCCCCCCCCTTTTTCCCCCCCTCTGCCCCCCTTTTTTTCACCCCTATTCTTAGTAAAAAGACTACATAGATCTTTCAGAGTGTGGTTTTAGGAGACTGTTTTTTAATCTGTTTGTGTGATTTAAATTGTGCTTAAAAGCTGTCTGCCCCCTGTATTTTTTGCCTTAAAATGCCCGATTTTTAGAGTGTGCGCCCTGAACTATTGCAGTGTTTCTCTCTTAAACAATCTCCCCCTTACCTGAAAAGTAGACTCTGCTAGCTTGAAAGTGTGGATTCAGCCTGTCTGTATCCAAGGAGATACTGAATAGAGAACCAGTAGCCTCCCCCCAGGCCCCAGGGACTGGACTTAGCTGATTGGCTCCCTGAGTCTCTGCTGCACCTGAGACCCGCCCCCCCCACCTGCTCTGGCTCCTTAAGTTTGTGGAGGGAAGGCCAAAGACAGGCACCTCCATTTTGTGTTCCTCTGTGCATTCTCTCCTGTGTCCTGATACAGCCCAGTGTTCAAGGATTGCAAAGAGACCTAGGTAAGGAGCCCAAAGATATTTTCTAGTCAAATAGTATTAATTGTTCAAAAAGTGTTTGTTTTACTGTGGACTCTCTGTGTTTTCAGGCAGCCTGGCCTCCTTTAAAGTGGTGTTTGTTTCAAAATCGTTTTTGCTGTGACTGTGTGAATTCCCTTGCTAGTTTTGCGGCTCCCCACCCCCTTTTTTCCCCCCCTCTGCCCCCCTTTTTTTCACCCCTATTCTTAGTAAAAAGACTACATAGATCTTTCAGAGTGTGGTTTTAGGAGACTGTTTTTTAATCTGTTTGTGTGATTTAAATTGTGCTTAAAAGCTGTCTGCCCCCCCTGTATTTTTTGCCTTGAAAAAGCCCGATTTTTAGAGTGTGCGCCCAGAACTATTGCAATGTTTGTCTCTTAAACAATCTACCCCTTACCTGAAAAGTAGACTCTGCTAGCTTGAAAGTGTGGATTCAGCCTGTCTGTATCCAAGGAGATACTGAATAGAGCACCAGTAGCCTCCCCCCAGGCCACAGGGACTGGACTTAGCTGATTGGCTCCCTGAGTCTCTGCTGCACCTGAGACCCGCCCCCCCCCCCCCCACCTGCTCTGGCTCCTTAAGTTTGTGGAGGGAAGGCCAAAGACAGGCACCTCCATTTTGTGTTCCTCTGTGCATTCTCACCTGTGTCCTGATACAGCCCAGTGTTCAAGGATTGCAAAGAGACCTAGGTAAGGAGCCCAAAGATATTTTCAAGTCAAATAGTATTAATTGTTCAAAAAGTGTTTGTTTTACTGTGGACTCTCTGTGTTTTCAGGCAGCCTGGCCTCCTTTAAAGTGGTGTTTGTTTCAAAATCGTTTTTGCTGTGACTGTGTGAATTCCCTTGCTAGTTTTGTGCCCCCCCCCCTTTTTCCCCCCCCCTGCCCCCCTTTTTTTCACCCCTATTCTTAGTAAAAAGACTACATAGATCTTTCAGAGTGTGGTTTTAGGAGACTGTTTTTTAATCTGTTTGTGTGATTTAAATTGTGCTTAAAAGCTGTCTGCCCCCCTGTATTTTTTGCCTTAAAAAGCCCAATTTTTAGAGTGTGCGCCCAGAACTATTGCAGTGTTTGTCTCTTAAACAATCTCCCCCTTACCTGAAAAGTAGACTCTGCTAGCTTGAAAGTGTGGATTCAGCCTGTCTGTATCCAAGGAGATACTGAATAGAGCACCAGTAGCCTCCCCCCAGGCCACAGGGACTGGACTTTAGTTAACTTGCTCCTTATATAGGTTCCTCGTGGTTGTTGCATATGCTGTTATGATAGTTTTTTTTTGGGAGATGGTGTTTCATTGGTTGCTAGCTCCAGGGATGCATTTATGATTGGTGGATAGGGCTGGGATTCTGATTGGCTGTTGGTTCTAGGGCTGTGATGGGTGGATAGGGCCAGGATTCTGATTGGCTGTTGGTTCTAGGGCTGTGATTGGTGGATAGGGCCAGGATTCTGATTGGCTGTTGGTTCTAGGGCTGTGATTGGTGGATAGGGCTGGGATTCTGATTGGCTGTTGGTTCTAGGGCTGTGATTGGTGGATCGGGCTGGGATTCTGATTGGCTGTTGGTTCTAGGGCTGTGATTGGTGGATAGGGCTAGGATTCTGATTGACTGTTGGTTCTAGGGCTATGATTGGTGGATAGGGCTGGGATTCTGATTGGCTGTTGGTTTTAGGGCTGGGGCTGTGATTGAGGGTCAGGAAATAGGGCTGTGACTGGTGATTAGGGCTGGGTCTCCCATTAATTGGCTAAATCAGGGTTTAAAATCGGATTGGCTAGGGTTAGGACCAGCTTCTTATTGGCCAGTAGGGCTATAAAAGGCTAGGATTCAGGGCGTCGAGGCAAAGGGCGGAGAGGACAAGGGCAGCTGTCTGTTTGGGTCTGTTCGGGACAGGTAGGGACTAGGTACTAGGGCCAGAAATGCTGCCCAATTCTCATTCCACCAGAAATGGTTTCTGCCCCAACACATCCCTCAACATGCAAACACATTATCTGCAAAGATATCCAACTCATGCATCACAAACTGACCACAGACATATTGCATTGCCCCACCACCCAACACAATACCCTACATACAACACATATACACATACACCCCATAACTACTACAGTCAAACACCTTCATACTCACAGCAAACACTACTCTATCCCCTCCCACTAACACTACCTGCCACCGCCCACACAATACAAAGCTACAACATACAACTCTCTCAGTTTCAGTCTCCCAGATACACACTCTCTACACATACTAACCAAAAACACTATCCGCTGTTCGCTTCACACAGACCGCCTGAACTCATAACAATGCCAAAACCCTGCCTTCAAACACATCATCTACACACACTCTTCCCCTCTGCTCACCAATTACACACAACCATACAATCCCCACATTTCACTCCACCACACATTACCTCTTCCAGTCATCTCAACTAATACTTATCTCCCTGACACACATCCATCACCTCATATACACCTCATACATTCATCTCCAAAACACATCAACACCCCATCTAACACTGAAATTCCACTTAACAGCACTAGCTCACATACAAGTCCCTCACCAAAAACAACTACACCAATAGCCCCTCATTATTCCACAAAAACAATACCAACCACAAACATCCATCAGCACATCAAAGCAACACAAACTTACATTACACTCATCATCATACCCACTCTCACCCCCAAGACTACACAAAGGATACAAATTCCACCCTATCTCCACCCCTACCCCCCACTCTTCACAAACACCTACCACAAGCACCCCATCCCAGCAACCTTCATTCAGTCGCCTCTCCTCCATTGCACAATTTAGAGCCTTACATCATGATCCACATGCTCCTCCACCACCCCTAACCCATACTCCATCCACACTAAACAAACGCAAACAAAATAAAAAACATGCCACTCATAGCAACCTCGCATCCCCTTGTTTGTTTCATAATAAAACTACCCTACAAAAAACACTACACTCCTCATGGCTCTCTCAGCCACCAAGTTCACCACCCACACACACAGACCCAACAAAATGCCTCCTTAACCTGCTGGAAGAGGAACACTATGTTGAAAAGCAAGACTATTGTGAGCCTCAAACAGTTAACACAACTAGCAACACTCCTGCTTCAAGCTCACATTATACTACTTACCCTTCTACTAAACAAAACAACACTACCACTAACACACCCTATCTAAACTGCCAGCTCATAAATGCTCGATCACTCTCAAAAAACAAGCACCACATCTACGACCTTCTCACAGACACACAACCTGACTTACTATTCATTACGGAAACCTGGTTGGGAGATGACATGGCACCAGTATTGCACGAAGCCCTTCCTCCAGGCTATCAAACCATCACACAAAACCGTATAGGCAAGAGAGGAGGTGGACTAGCTATTATATTCAAACAGGCAATAAACCTCAGTAAAACAGACAACATCTCCATACAAGGTTGTGAAGGCCTCCTTACCAGATGCCACCCTACTCCAACTTCCACCTATAACTTTCTCCTCCTTTACAGACCTCCACCTAACAACTCCACTTTCACAGATGCCTTTCTTGACATAGTCTCAAACCTTATTACACTATACTCCAATCTATGCATTCTTGGGGATCTAAACATTTGGTTTGACAAACCCAATATGCCCCATCCAAAAGCTATCACCACTGGCCTACTCGCATTGAATCTACATCAGATTGTACACAATCCCACACACATCGCTGGTCACATCCTAGATGTAATTTTTGCTAAGCCTGAACTTGTTGCTATTCATAGCATCACACCAACCACCTGGTCAGACCACCATCTGATAACTTTCCGACAGACAACTCCACAAATCAACACACCCCACAACCACTTACATACATACACCTATCGACCATGGAGAAAACTCAATTTGGATCACTTAGAAACACAACTAACAGCAAACACAGATCTAGATACAATCAATTCTGTACCTAAACTTTATGAGTGGCTACAGGAAGCTTTTGATGTCCTAATACCACTCAGAAAAACTAAACATGACAAAAGAAAACCAACACCTTGGAGAAACACAGAACTTAAAAAGATTAAAAAACAAATCAGAAAGTTGCAGCGGACCTGGCTCAAAACAAACAGTCAAGACAAACTGCAGCTACACAAACTTAACAGGATATACAAATCATCAATCAAAAAAGCTAAAAAAAGATACTACTCAGACAGAATTCTAAATGCTCAATCTACAACCAAGGAATTTTACAAAATTCTCAATGAATTTCGAAAACCCACATGCATGGAAGGAAGTCATCCCACCACTCAAGATTTCACAAACAAATTGGCAACTCACTACACAACCAAGGCAGACACATTGGACTCCTACAGGGAGTGCAGAATTATTAGGCAAATGAGTATTTTGACCACATCATCCTCTTTATGCATGTTGTCTTACTCCAAGGTGTATAGGCTCGAAAGCCTACTACCAATTAAGCATATTAGGTGATGTGCATCTCTGTAATGAGAAGGGGTGTGGTCTAATGACATCAAAACCCTATATCAGGTATGCATAATTATTAGGCAACTTCCTTTCCTTTGGCAAAATGGGTCAAAAGAAGGACTTGACAGGCTCAGAAAAGTCAAAAATAGTGAGATATCTTGCAAAGGGATGCAGCACTCTTAAAATTGCAAAGCTTCTGAAGCGTGATCATCGAACAATCAAGCGTTTCATTCAAAATAGTCAACAGGGTCGCAAGAAGCGTGTAGAAAAACCAAGGCGCAAAATAACTGCCCATGAACTGAGAAAAGTCAAGCGTGCAGCTGCCACGATGCCACTTGCCACCAGTTTGGCCATATTTCAGAGCTGCAACATCACTGGAGTGCCCAAAAGCACAAGGTGTGCAATACTCAGAGACATGGCCAAGGTAAGAAAGGCTGAAAGACGACCACCACTGAACAAGACACACAAGCTGAAACGTCAAGACTGGGCCAATAAATATCTCAAGACTGATTTTTCTAAGGTTTTATGGACTGATGAAATGAGAGTGAGTCTTGATGGGCCAGATGGATGGGCCCGTGGCTGGATTGGTAAAGGGCAGAGAGCTCCAGTCCGACTCAGACGCCAGCAAGGTGGAGGTGGAGTACTGGTTTGGGCTGGTATCATCAAAGATGAGCTTGTGGGGCCTTTTCGGGTTGAGGATGGAGTCAAGCTCAACTCCCAGTCCTACTGCCAGTTCCTGGAAGACACCTTCTTCAAGCAGTGGTACAGGAAGAAGTCTGCATCCTTCAAGAAAAACATGATTTTCATGCAGGACAATGCTCCATCACACGCGTCCAAGTACTCCACAGCGTGGCTGGCAAGAAAGGGTATAAAAGAAGGAAATCTAATGACATGGCCTCCTTGTTCACCTGATCTGAACCCCATTGAGAACCTGTGGTCCATCATCAAATGTGAGATTTACAAGGAGGGAAAACAGTACACCTCTCTGAACAGTGTCTGGGAGGCTGTGGTTGCTGCTGCACGCAATGTTGATGGTGAACAGATCAAAACACTGACAGAATCCATGGATGGCAGGCTTTTGAGTGTCCTTGCAAAGAAAGGTGGCTATATTGGTCACTGATTTGTTTTTGTTTTGTTTTTGAATGTCAGAAATGTATATTTGTGAATGTTGAGATGTTATATTGGTTTCACTGGTAATAATAAATAATTGAAATGGGTATATATTTTTTTTTTGTTAAGTTGCCTAATAATTATGCACAGTAATAGTCACCTGCACACACAGATATCCCCCTAACATAGCTAAAACTAAAAACAAACTAAAAACTACTTCCAAAAATATTCAGCTTTGATATTAATTAGTTTTTTGGGTTCATTGAGAACATGGTTGTTGTTCAATAATAAAATTAATCCTCAAAAATACAACTTGCCTAATAATTCTGCACTCCCTGTATTTAAAACAGAAGAAAACCATCAGCACCAACCCCTTTACTAAAATACCCTTTAAGAATAAACCATCCCAACCTCTACAGTCCTTCAAACAAATATCCCAGGATGAATTTATGGATTTGGTGAAAGCAAGCAGACCTTCTGGTTGCCCTTCTGACCCTTGCCCACCACAGATCTTCAAGAACATCCTGCTATCTACTTCCGCTGCCACACCTGTAAGAAGAATCATCAACAACTCTTTAACTTCAGGAACTTTTCCTACAGACCTGAAAAAGGCATACATACGACCATTATTAAAGAAAACAAATCTAGACCCGCAAGACCCCAACAACTACAGACCTATCACAAATGGACCTTTCCTGGGCAAATTGATAGAAAGAGCAGCATTCGCCCAGATGTCACAATTCATTGAAGACAATTCTATACTTTCAGACTTCCAAACTGGATTCCGCCCAGGAAGAAGCACTGAATCGGCACTCATGGCAATCTGGGACGATCTTAAAAACACAGTTGACCGAAATGGAGTTGCTGCACTACTTCTCTTGGACCTCTCAGCTGCCTTTGATACGGTTGACCATGACACCCTAACTCAAAGACTCCACGAAGCCGGCATACAAGGGATTGCGCTCGACTGGATTACTTCCTATCTCCAAAAAAGAGCAAATATCATCCACTCACCCCCCTTCTCGTCCGAACCCTACCTCACAAAAACAGGGGTCCCCCAAGGGTCAATCATCTCACCTTTGCTTTTTAATATCTACATGATATCTTTACCAGAACTGATCAATGATTTCCATCTCACATGCTACAACTATGCAGATGACACACAAATACTACTTCAATTAGAAGACCCCAAAAACATTGAAAACTCTCAAATCTTCAGTTGCCTCAGAGCCGTTGATCAGTGGATGACCTGGAGCCATCTCAAACTAAATACCTCCAAAACTGAAATACTCACATGTGGTGACTGGAAACATTATGACCCTCTGTGCGTCTGGCCTGACGATCTCGGACCACCTCCTCAATTATCCAAGGAAGTGAAAAACCTAGGAATCACCATGGATTCCAAACTAACTATGAATGCCCAAGTAGACAAATTAGCACGCACAAGCTTCATCACCTTAAAGACTTTACGACGCATTTTCCCTCACCTCGGATTTCCACACAAGGTGCAAGCTACTATCTCACTTGTATTATCCAAACTGGATTATGCCAATAGCCTCTACCATGGATCATCTCTATCTGTTATGAAAAAACTACAACGTATCCAGAATTCCGCAGCCAGGCTACTACTACATATAAAGCCGCAAGCCCACATCTCCCCTGCCTTGAGAGCACTACAGTGGCTACCCGTTGCCAGAAGATGCACTTTCAAGCTGCTTTGTATCACCCACAAAGCTATACATGGAACAGGACCGCTTTTCATCAGAAAGAAAATTACCAAATACATCCAACAAAGAACCCTCCGCTCAAGACCGGCACCCCGCCTTAGAACACCACCATACAAGAAAAAGACTGTAGGTGGTACATCCTTCTCCGTCCAAGCAGCCAAACTATGGAATTCATTACCCCCAACTATAAGAGCCACAGATAACTTTCTTGTTTTCAGGAAACTACTCAAGAGTTGGCTCTTTCCTTCATAACCACCTTTTTCAAACAACTATGAACTGCATATGCCTATGTGGATAATTATTTTTTTCAGATTATATGTATATTTCTATTTATTTATAGTTTCTTTGGAAACTAAAGCAAGGCTGTGCGCTCAGAGATCCCATAGCAGAAAAAGATCTAGAATCCTTCCTGGAGGTGAACTGATGATGTACTAGAGCGTAATCTGTATCTGACTGTGACGCGCGGGTTCTATCTCCCTCTCCTGGAGACACAGAGTAGAAGGTTCTCCCTTTATAAAGCACCTGTAAGCTCCGCCCGCTGAGCCACGCCCGTCCACCCTCGAAGTAGGTAAAGGAATTCCCGCCTTTTACCAGGATGATGGACAGCTTTCCAAAACGACCCCAATGCGTTTACCGCCGATTCCGGTGGTGCGTTGTTAATGCTCAGAAGCACGAGGACATCTCCACAAAGACGCACTAGTAACAATCACATTGCCAAAGGAACACAAGGTTGCTGGAGACGTTTTCCCCGTGGCCCATCACGTACCCTTAGTGTACAATATAAACGGGGCGTATAAAACATGCTAGGTTACGCTTACTAACATACTCGTAGAAAATACTCCGGTTGGGTAGGCCACGATGCTCATTTTACAGAAACTAAACCTCAAAGGAAGCACTTGCAATTATAATCGTAGCAGGTGCCGCAGTTGAAGCTCAGCTTCTGGAAAGGACAAGCCACCCTAACTCTTGGGCTTGGCAAAGATAAAGCACGGCTGTGCGCTCAGAGATCCCATAGCAGAAATGATCTAGAATCCTTCCTGGAGGTGAACTGATGATGTACTGGAGCGTAATCTGTATCTGACCGTGACGCGCGGTTTCTATCTTCCTCTCCGGGAGACACAGAGTAGAAGGTTCTCCCTTCATAAAGCACCTGGAAGCTCCGCCCGCTGAGCCACGCCCCGTCCACCCTCGAAGTAGGTAAAGGAATTCCCGCCTCTTACCAGGATGATGGACAGCTTTCCAAAACGACCCCAATGCGTTTACCGCCGATTCCGGTGGTGCGTTGTTAATGCTCAGAAGCACGAGGACATCTCCACAAAGACGCACTAGTAACAATCACATTGCCAAAGGAACACAAGGTTGCTGGAGACGTTTTCCCCGTGGCCCATCACGTACCCTTAGTGTACAATATAAACGGGCGTATAAAACATGCTAGGTTACGCTTACTAACATACTCGTAGAAAATACTCCGGTTGGGTAGGCCACGATGCTCATTTTACAGAAACTAAACCTCAAAGGAAGCACTTGCAATTATAATCGTAGCAGGTGCCGCAGTTGAAGCTCAGCTTCTGGAAAGGACAAGCCACCCTAACTCTTGGGCTTGGCAAAGATAAAGCACGGCTGTGCGCTCAGAGATCCCATAGCAGAAATGATCTAGAATCCTTCCTGAAGGTGAACTGATGATGTACTGGAGCGTAATCTGTATCTGACCGTGACGTGCGGTTTCTATCTTCCTCTCCGGGAGACACAGAGTAGAAGGTTCTCCCTTCATAAAGCACCTGTAAGCTCCGCCCGCTGAGCCACGCCCCGTCCACCCTCGAAGTAGGTAAAGGAATTCCCGCCTCTTACCAGGATGATGGACAGCTTTCCAAAACGACCCCACTGCGTTTACCGCCGATTCCGGTGGTGCGTTGTTGATGATCAGAAGCACGAGGACATCTCCACAAAGACGTACTAGTAACAATCACATTGCCAAAGGAAAACAAGGTTTCTGGAGACGTTTACCCCGTGGCCCATCACGTACCCTTAGTGTACAATATAAACGGGCGTATAAAACATGCTAGGTAACGCTTACTGACATACTCGTAGAAAATACTCCGGTTGGGTAGGCCACGATGCTCATTTTACAGAAACTAAACCTCAAAGGAAGCACTTACAATTATAATCGTAGCAGGTGCCGCAGTTGAAGCTCAGCTTCTGGAGGTGAACTGATGATGTACTGGAGCGTAATCTGTATCTGACTGTGACGCGCGGGTTCTATCTTCCTCTCCGGGAGACACAGAGTAGAAGGTTCTCCCTTCATAAAGCACCTGTAAGCTCCGCCCGCTGAGCCACGCCCCGTCCACCCTCGAAGTAGGTAAAGGAATTCCCGCCTCTTACCAGGATGATGGACAGCTTTCCAAAATGACCCCACTGCGTTTACCGCCGATTCACGTGGTGCGTTGTTGATGCGCAGAAGCACGAGGACATCTCCACAAAGACGCACTAGTAACAATAACATTGCCAAAGGCACACAAGGTTGCTGGAGACATTTACCCCATGGCCCATCACGTACCCCTAGTGTACAATATAAACGCAGCAGATACTGCAGTTGAAGCTCACCTTCTGGAAAGGACAAGCCACCCTAACTCTTGGGCTTGGTAAAGATAAAGCAAGGCTGTGCGCTCAGATATCCCATAGCAGAAAAGATCTAGAATCCTTCCTGGAGGTGAACTGATGATGTACTGGAGCATAATCTGTATCTGACTGAGACGCGCGGGTTCTATCTTCCTCTGCTGGAGACACAGAGTAGAAGGTTCTCCCTTTATAAAGCACCTGTAAGCTCCGCCCGCTGAGCCACACCCCGTCCACCCTCGAAGTAGGTAAAGGAATTCCCGCCTTTTACCAGGATGATGGATGGATGACTAAGTATTTTTTACCCATGATTCTAATTATGTATTGTATGTGCATATGTGTGTGTAGTCATGTGTGTGTGTGTGTATAAATATATATATATATATGTGTATGTATGTGTATATGTTGTTTCTGTGCCTGGCATGTTTGTGGATCATTGCATGGCTCCTGGGTTTTTTTGGGTTGTTATACTAGATATCTATGAATTTCTGCTCTCTTTTTATCACACTTATCTACTCATCACTCTTATGTCATGTCTCTATCAAACTATCCTCCATTCTCACTCGGACTCATCCCAAATCCCTTTGACCACTTTCATCTCCTAAATATCTCTGCCTAAGCTCTTCCCTCCACCTCCACATCTAACTCACCAAACCTCACTCCACCTCTGTGACCTCCCACACAACCCTACTAAATTCTCCTGCATTCATCTCACCCCGCTACTATGCTCTCCCTAACCCTTCCACATCCTCTTTCCCCTCCGCCCCCCTTTTATTCATCTCAAGCCTTTGGATTGAGTAAATGAAGGATAAACTCCCAATTAACACTTCTGGATTTCTTTCCTCCTCCACCCCTCCATTACTCCAGTCAATCTAACTAGCAAACTCTCATATCCGCAACTCAAATTAACTCATAATAATACTAAAACTGTACTCCTTATTAAATTATACTAATCCATCACTAATTCTTGTTGGGTACCGGAGTAGCGTGCTACTCATCGAAAAGCGCTTCGACGCCTCGTCAGGGGTAGTAAGCGCTATATAAATACGATTACAATACAATACCGCCGGCCCCTACAACATACCGCCAGGCAAACCGCCAGCCTGTTCGCGGCAGTAAACACCGTCATGGAAAGGTTGCCGGTAAAGGGGGACTCTGTGTGCCCCTGGGGGCCCCTGCACTGCCCATGCACGTGGAACCGTTGTAATTAGGGCCTAAATGTTTTTAGTTAGGTACAAATGAAGGGGAAAAATGATGAGTAAAATGACTGTACACATTTTAGTGAACTTCAGGAAGTTAAGAAAAGTTTAAAAAAGGAAACCCGGAAGAGAAACAATTCCACGAAAGCAGGTTTTGCTAGAGAAAAATACTTCAAACAGTCCACTTTTGCATTTTAATTTGTCCACAAAGCCTTTGGAGAGACGTTTTGCCCAGAGGTGAAGGTATGGTGTTGGACATTTATGCCTATGCAGGGACATCTCCAGTCTTTTTGCCTCCTGCCTCCTATTTTTTCTGACCTGTAGCTGTTGGTTTTTTAACTCTCAGCACTTTACCACTGTTAACTAGTGTTAAGTGTCTGTGTAAATTGTATGGGTAATTGGATCATCCATGACTGGCATATATTGATTCACTAGTAAGCCCCTAGTAAAGTGCACTAGAGGTGCCAGGGCCTGTAAATCAAATGCTACTAGTGGACCTGCAGCACTGGTTGTGCCACCCACATAAGTAGCTCTGTAATCATGTCTCAGACCTGCCACTGCAGTGTCTGTGTGTGCAGTTTTAACTGTAAATTCGACTTGGCAAGTGTACCCACTTGCCAGACCTAAACCTTCCCTTTTCTTACCTGTCAGACATCCCTAAGGTAGGCCCTAGGTAGCTCCAAGGGCAGGATGCAGTGTATGGTTAAGGTAGGACATATAGTAATGTGTTTTATATGTCCTGACAATGAAATATTGCTAAATTTGTTTTTCACTGTTGCAAGGTCTGTCCTTCTCATAGGTTAACATGGGGGCTACCTTTAAATCTGATTAAAAGTGTAGATTCCCTTTGGGAGCGGATGGACATGTGGAGTCTTGGGTCTCTGAGCTCACAATTTAAAAATACATCTTTTAGTAAAGTTCATTTTAAGATTGTGTGTTTGAAAATGCCACTTTTAGAAAATGATCATTTTCTTGCTTATACCATTTCTGTCACTATGCCTGTTTGTGGATTCCCTGTCTGGGTCAGTCTGACAGTTGCGCTGGTTGCACCTCACACTAGACAGTGACACAAAGGGAGCTGGGGTGTAGTCTGCATATCCTGATGAGCCATCTGTGCTAGGAGGGAGGGGAGGAGTGGTCACTCACACCTGAATGGGCTGTGCCTGCCCTCACATAATGCAGTCTCCAACCCCTTGGTGAGTGTCTGAGGCCTGGCCTGGGCAAGGCAGGATTTCACATTTACAAGAGACTTTACTTTGAAGTAGGCCTACTTCAAAGGAGAAATTGGGTATAAGAAGGGCACCCAAAACCACAGACTTTAGAAACACTTCTGGAAACAAGAGGAACCTCTGCCTGGAGAAGAGCTGAATAGCTGAGGAAGAAGAGCTGCCCTGCCTGTGACTGTGCTTTGTGGAGCTATCCTGCAGTTGCTGCTTCTGCCAGAGTAAAAGGGCAAAGACTGGACTTTGTGTGCCTTCCATCTTGAGAAGAAATCTCCAAGAGCTTGATTTAGAGCTTGCCTCCTGTTTGGAGTCTCAGGGACAGTAAAGACTTCTCTCTGCCAACACCTGGATTCTCTGGAGAGACTCCTGCCCTGACAAGTGGTGCCCTATCCAGTCCCTGAGCCCTTGAAAGGAAAAGCTGGTGAAAATTCAAGAAATTAGACTTTGGACGACTCTGGACCGACGCCGCTGCTGAATCCGGTGACGCCGCCTGCAACCAACTCCGTGATCTTAGCTGGAACGCAACGACCTTTGCAGGCCCAACACCACTGCAGCCCCGCCGAAATCCACGACTCCGTGGAAGTCACCTCACCACGTCGTGACCGACGCCGCTCGAAGTCCGCGGATTCAACGTTTCGCACAGACACCGCGAACCCCGACTTCGCGCATCGGCTTGTTTTCACTCTTGACCAAAGGTACTGTACCTGGGGGTCCACGTAACTCCGTTTGCCGGCGCCACTGGTGTCGGATTTTTGGGAACGACTCCTTCCCGACGCTGTGTTAACACCTCATCGAAGCATTTTGTGTTTCTAAGCGCTATTTTGGGATTTAATCTTAACAAATTCATAACTTGACTTGTGTATGGTGGATTTTTGTCATTGTGGTCTTGTTTTGTTTAGATAAATATTTTCTATTTCTGTTGTGTCATTTTGTAGTGTTTTCATTAAGTTACTGTGTGTGTTGGTACAAATAATTTACACCTAGCACTCTGAAGTTAAGCCTACTGCTCTGCCAAGCTACCAAGGGAGTTATCAGGGGTTAGCTGAGGGTGATTCTCTTTTACCCTGACTAGTGTGAGGGTCCTTGCTTGAACAGGGGGTAACCTGACTGGCAACCAAAGACCCCATTTCTAACATATGGGAATTGTAAATTTCACGAACTATGAAAGTTGTGGGCAGCGACAAACACCCAGCAGAGGAACCCATCCACAGGCTCCTGGAGGATTTATATTAATCGGCTGACCCCCAGGGCGGATTGAAAAGAAATGTCACTCTTTAAACAGCAGACAGCTAAACAAAACAGATTCTCTTCAGTTTAGTTAATTGTCCATAGAAAATTTGAAGGTTACCTATTTACCTTGCAGCCAGCCAAATCAGTAACGGTTTTCTATTATTTATCTTCTGGCTGAGCGAATAGAGAAGTTTATTTGCTTACTTGCCCAGCTGCGATACAGATAGTACATGTTCTCTGCCCTGAATCAGTACATAGGTAAATAATGAAGTTTATTTTCTAAGTTGCAATCTAAATTGTACATATATGCTGCTATTTATCCGACTACTGGTTGAATACGCAGGTTTCTTTGCTATTTGTCTTTGAGCCAGCCAAACAGTATATAATCAGTGCCATCTGGGTAGCTGTCAGTTAAACTGAACAGAAACTCCACTGTTTAATAGGTTGCTGGCTAAATGGCACCAACCTAGCAACTAGACTATCTGTTGCAAGACAAATCGTTAGCTTACATTGGGCTTAGAGTTCACCAAATGCTTAACATTGGTTGGCTTCATTGTCAATCTCATTTGCTTGCTATCTGTTGGTTTTTATGGGCTTTCTTTCACCTTCTTGTGTTTGTCCCTCCCATTGAGTATTGATGAATGACTTGTGTCCTTCATCTGCTCATTTTTCAGGTGCTACTATTTTCTTTTTGCTTATGCTCTCCATAAGAGTGCATGTGTTTCCCACAATCTCCCTAGTGTGCTGCTCTCCCCCCTCTGTGTTGTTCTTCTATCCTGTCCCCTTCTCTTGCTGCTTCTGTCCTCCTGTCCACCCAGAAACTGCAGAGTGACTGCTGCAGAGAAGCAAAGTCGTTGCTCCTTCTTTCTGCTCCAAAGGTGTTCCATTAACTCCAACGACTTCACAGCTTTACTTCATCACAATTTTTAGGTTTCACCTACGAGCCAGCATTTAGCTGTCTCTAGGGAAATGCTTATTGTGGACCACAGTGCTTCGAGTGGGACTCTAAATGGGGTGTGATTCCAGATAACCAAGGGTATGGCGTAAAACATGTGAACCACTTCTACATCCAGACATACTACACAACAACAAATAAATGCCTAAAAGAAGTCAAGCTTGTTGGACTTTGTGGGTGTTTGTTAGCAGTTTGATACAAATAAGTAACAACAGTGATTTTGTTATAAATAATTAAAATTGATAATTAGAAATGGTACACATGTGACCATCACTATCTGTGCACTGGAGAGAGACTAAGGATTGGATGACAATTGTAATTGGAACACTCTTATGACCCACTGACTCACACTGCCTCAGCTCCAGAACTCTCAATTGTACCATTTTAAACACCTCCCACAACTGGAACTCACTCAGTTAACTATATGTTATCAGGGAGAACCCGAATACCCAAAAGAAACTGGGGGCACATGCACGTACCATTTTTCCTGTCGCAAACCGTTTGCGACAGTAAAAAAACATTTTGGTATGTACAGAGCCTATTTTACCGAATCGCAAAATAGGTTTGCGAGTCGTAATTAGGAAGGGATGTTCCCTTCCTAATTGCAAGTCGCAGTGCGATGCAGTATTGTTCTGTGACTGTGAATGCGCTCACAAAACAATGGCAGTTAGCACCAGTTTCAAACTGGTGCTAACCCCTTCCCCTTTGTGAATGGCACCGAAAATAATTTTTTCAGAGCAGGCAGTGGTCCCTCGGACCACTGCCTGCTCTGAAAAAATGAAAAGAAAACTTTTCATTTTTGATTTTGAAATGCATCTCGTTTTCCTTTATAAAAAACGGGCTGCATTTAAGAAAAAAATGCTTTATTTAAAAGCAGTCACAGACATGGTGGTCTGCTGTCTCGAGCAGGCCACCATCCCTGTGAGGGCAGCCATTCCCAATGGGGTCGCAAATTGCGACCTACCTCATGAATATTCATGAGGTAGGTCATTTGTGACCCCATTGGGAATCGCAAACAGTGTAAAGTACACTGTTGTAGATCCGGTCAGTTTGCGAGTCGCAAAACCGGATCTTTGTGCATGTGGCCCCTGGTCTCGAAATAAATCAAGAAAGAATGGGCTCTCTATAGGGAAAAACTGACCAAGTAACATGCTTGCAGTGTCCATCATACTCCACTTTAAAAGAAGGTTGATGCTTTTCACACAGCGAAATTGGACTATTACATGGCTATTTCAAGGTTGTGCAACAATTTTCCATACATTTTTTAATATTTTAATTAGAAACTGGTATCTGATAAGACTGCACCGTCTTGTCATGCTGAAGTCAAAAGCATTGAGTGTGAGGGTAGGTATTAAGTGCTGTCCGCACACACCACAAAAGAGATGTGACATCGTGGCATTTTTGCACCCAAAGGAAATATAACATCACCAATCTTGACGACCGAGGGAGCTTTGCCATTGCCACCTTTCGGAGTTCCGATATGAATTACTGCAAATTTGTTGATTAACTCATACCAAGGAAAAAGACAGATTGCAATGAGTTTTGCAGTTAGCTTGCATTCATTGCAATTTGAATTATCTATGGGTGTACTAAGGACACTTCAATCATGTTACAACACTCCTGTGTGAAAATATATAGAGCTACTGTGTATTAATACTGAATCATTAAACTTGAGATACATGTCTGCTCTGTAGAACATGTGAAACTTAGGCATTTCTGATTGCTTCTCATAACACTACCTTGTACCTTGGCACATTTTCAGATCAATTGTACAGCACTCTTTTTACTGTGAAGAGGTACCTGCATCAACCATATATATATTAAGTATGATGTATAAACGTTGTTGATTGCAATCTTCCATTAATGACTAAACCATTTCTGCTGATTGAAAATATAATTCTATCGACTTTTCCCGATGAGGACCTATTCTTTTAATGAATCCGTGATTGAGTCACCAGCTCCAAGTCTAATTCAATTAGGGTGATAACAAAGGCCTTGTAAACCTTACATTTACTACTCCAGTCTGAAGTGCATCCTACTCACATTTACTACTCCAGTCTGATGTGCATCCTCTGTTAGCGCGTCAGAAACTTGATAAGTAAACTTACAAGGAGACATGCCTAGGCCGATGGACCTTTTGACCACGTTCGGAGACTTCCCAGTACGAGATATCTTTTTGGCATCACAATCAATATGTCAGTAACTCAATCAATATACACAATAACTAACCATTGAGCTCATCAATAACAGCTAACAAGAATCGATAAAGCGAACACACCATGAGCTTTCAGTCATGAATAACCACACCAATTTAGTTAAGAGTTATAATATTTATTTCCCTATTAGTTACAATCTAATATCATCCCCGTTAATCTCATTAGCAATCAGTCTCATTAGTAACTCTTCAAATATTGTAATTAGAACTCAATTAATCAATGCATAGAGAATATTCATTCAACATTATCACATCATTAATAAGAAGCAGCTTAGCAAAGTCTCAGTAATACACAATTCAACAAAGCAAGAGCTCAGTCATTTGTCTATTTGCGTCAAATATTTGTGAACACCTTAACTAACCTCGAATTAGCATCAGCATGTTGGGCTTCATGCAAAACAATTTAGCAAACACAAATTTGGAAAACATCTAACTATGGCCTCTATCAAAAGAGCAGTTGGTACCTAGAAAGGAAAGGCAAACATACAATTACAATTATCATCAGATAGTTACCCCTCCAACGAATCAGCAAAACAGCGTCAGTCTTCGTCCTCAGGACATCAGTCGAGTCACCATCAGCAAGGATTGGACAGGACAAAGTCTCAATATGGCATAGCTAAAGAATAAGGCACTTCCCTCATATGGAGGAGAGGTAAGTATCAGTAGGGACTTAGATAGAGGATGGCTAAAGTAACAAGAAGAATAAACAGCAAAGTCTCAAAAGAGCAATGGCAAGGTATAGCTTAAAGTAGAATGTCCAATAATGGCTGATTTCTCCTCGGGTCATGTGGTTAAATCAAAACTGTCGAACTAGCCCTTAATTCCCCATTGGATAATATTTGGTGCATCATTATCTCTGTCCAATAATTCTCCACGCACTTCACTAGAATTTTCCACAAAACACAGTTCTCATGTCGTTGATAGGCTCACGTTATTGACGTCTTCATGGGTTGGAATGTCAGGTAAGAAAAGTTACACTTTACGCTCCAGTCAGTAGTCCCATTGTTTTCTCCTACTCCAGGCAGCCTTGCACCTGTTACGAATTACAATGTTGCATTCAGCAAGAATGTCTCCTTGAGCAAGTCGGGTCCCATGAGAAAGAATTTACTACGGCTACACACACATCTCTAGCTTCTGGAAAAGTACAGCTTTGTGTCCTTCAGGGAGACAGCACATTGCACGTCAGAAAAACACAGTTTAATATGAGACCAGGCAGCTAGGCCCAGACCCTCGCTAACTAAGGCCTAGTAATTAATTTAGCAAAACCCAAATACATAACTCTAATTATGATATGCTAATACAAATTCAAACATTAGTACATAATTAGTTCATCATTAATAAGTTTCATTAGTCTTCGTATACATTGGTAGCCACTCCCTTGTGGGAACATTTCAAACGCGTGCATTCTTTTCTATGTTAATACATTTTCTATGCAGCTTCATTACACAATATATTGCAAGCCTTTTCATGTTAATATTGATTTTAAAAGACACACTCCAACAATCCCTCCTCTGATGACTCTTGTCATCACACAAAACCTTACCCCAGAAATTTTACATTTTAAAATTCTCTCATTTCAATTTCTTCCCTTAATCTTTCCCCTATTGATTTTGCCCTGAATAATTTTTCCCTTTGTTTTTCTTCCCTCCTCTTATTATTTTTCGCCATTTTCAATTTTATTCTTTTACTTATTTTACATGCCACCCACAATCTGAATAAGCAAGCTGTAACAATCAATATCCCCTGTATTATTTTCGACAATATCCCACGCCAAATACTACTAAACCAATTTCCCACTGAAGCAAATCCTTTCTCAACCTTTTCCCAGACATCTGGGGCCAGATGTAGCAAAATGCCAATTTGCGACTTGCAAATTGCGAGTCCCTGCGACTCGCAATTTGCAACTCGCAAATTGGTATGCAGTACGGTGTCTAAGACACCGACTGCGACTCGCTATGGGGTCGCAATGACCCACCTCATTAATATTCATGAGGTGGGTTGCTAATTGCGGCCCCATAGCGAGTCTAGGCACTCGCAAACATGGAGGCCTGCTGTCGTCAGCAGACCTCTATGTTCGTGACTGCTTTAAATAAAGCTGTTTTTTTTTTTTTAAGTGTAGCCTGTTTTCCTTAAAGGAAAACGAGCTGCACTTAAAAAAAAAAACGAAACCTTTAGTTTCGGTATTTGTTCAGGGCAGGGAGTGGTCCCTTGGACCACTCCCTGCCCTGAAAAAATATTTGTGGGTCCATTCACAAAGTGGAAGGGGTCCCATGGGGACCCCTTCCAATTTGCGAGTGGGTTACCATCCACTTCAAGTGGATGGTAACTGCGACTATACGCGGTCGCAAATGGAATTGCATTCCACTCCGAATCACAAATAGGAAGGGAACACCCCTTCCCATTTGCAATTCTGAAATGCATATTGCGAGTCGGTCCCGACTCGCAATATGCATTTCTGAATAGCAAAGAGGCTTTTGTGCCTCGCAAACGGCGATTTTCGCCGTTTGCGAGGCGCAAACCCTTTGCTACATCTGGCCCCTGGTTCTTTCAACTCCTTCAAGTCTGTACTATCCCTAGTTAAGTTAGTAAGCATACTTCTAATCTCATTACTATTATCTGGTATGTAGGCACAGCAATGACGCTCTTTAAGCATCCTACAAACTCCGCCATTTTTCGCTAAAAGAATGTCTCAAGCAAGCCTGTTTTGAAGAGTCATAGCCCTCTCCGCAGCAAGTCCAGTATCCATCAGGAGTATAGCCCCTGAAAAAGTTGTCAGCATGTTATCCACAATAGTAGACAACTTTCAAATTTTTATGGAGTTTAAGATAACTCCCACTGAAGGAATTATCACCCCAAATATGTCTCCTACTACACCAGCAGCAGTCTCTCTCTTTTGTCTAGTACGATGTAATTCAGACAATTTCGGAAACCTTTTCAAATCCTCAAGTTGATATATCTTTGGGAAAACTATCCCCAAATAACATTTCCCATACCATCCCTTTGGAAGAAGGTAACAAGCATTAAGTCCACATATATAATAGATCCCAGGGATCGCTGGATCCTGTCCATTTAAAATGAACGTCCACTTACTCTGAAACATAAACACATGCTTACATTCACTCATTCCCACAAACACATTGTCATAATATGACTTCGGTCTAGATATGCAAAGCTTACATACGTGTAGTGCATCTAAATCTAACTTCCCCTGTTCCCTAATTGCACTCTAACCCTCACTACTAGCAAAAGCTTGCTGCTGCAATCCCTTCTCCAATTTACCCTTCAATGCCCTTCTTCTATCTTCCGTGTGATCTAAAAAGCTTTTCTCTACAGGTGTAAGCAAACATGTAAAATTATTGCGGTGTGCATAAGATGTAATAATTGTTAATGTCACCTCAAAGAATCCTTTAACTAACTTTATGCTATAGTACTTAGCTTCACTACTCAAATCCTCATGATAGGCACATAAGAAAACACGAGATCATGGTTGTAGTAAAAATACTGGATCTCTTTCTGATTATAGAATCTTGTTACTAACAGACTACAACTTATCCCATATGTTAAAGGCAGACTATGATAAGTAACCCCCTCTTGTACCTAAACAGGAATCTGTGTGCACACATAACAATCTTTCGCATTCATTGTGTCAACATACTCACTCAGCAAGCGAGTGAAAACGTTAGTGGATAGTTCCCCTTTCGCATTAGTTCCCTCAGTCAAATATTTTGTATCCTGCTCAAATCTCTCCCAAGCTGTTAGTGCAGTGGTAGTCTCAGAAATTGTAGCATTGTTAGTTCCACTCTTATCCATTAGTAGCATACACCAAAAACAGCACCCAAATATTTACGCCTACTCCCTCTGTTATCCTCCCTAGTGTTAGCCATGATCTGTAAAGAATCAGAAAGTGAAGGAAGGTTAATTCAAGCGACAACAGAGGACAGTTAGATAATTTTCTTCTCTCTTTTTTCTTTTTTTTTTTTCTTCGCAGCAAAAGTCAAACAAGCGAAAGTCTTCCTTCAGCAATTACTTACAGCTTGCAATTGCACCCCCAGGATCTTTGTCAATTCAGGTTAGCAGTTTGTCAAAATCGGGTTTCAAAAGTCAATTCAGGTTATCAATGTCTCATCCGGTAAATTCTTAGTCTCTTTTCTCAATTTTTCTTTTCTAATACAATTCTTATGCCAATTCAGTCTCTTCAGCCAGACTCAGGTACCAAAGTACTGACCTGGAATCTCTCGATCAAAGCAAAACGCCAAGAACTCTTGTTGCCATTCAGCTGACGTTGCATACGCCCATTCAGGACCCGCGTACCTTCTATTTGCTACTCTCTTTCTTTTCAACTTGCGGTCACCTTGCAACTCTCCTTCACTCAGATCTTCTCTCCTTGTTGTATCAACCTCTTCCTCAATTGCACCTTCAACAACCACTTTCCCCTTCTTCACTTGCAATTCCGGCCACTTATCTCCTTTCAATGTCTCTCTGGTCTTTGATTTCTCTAGTGGCACCCCTTCGCCCTCCTCTGGCTCTATGGTGTTTTCTCTTGATGGACCTGCAATTTGCTCAGGAGGAGTCCGGACACTCTGACTTTCTTCCGCCTCAACTCCTTCGCCTTCTGGGTCTGTCAGGGGCTCTATCTCATTTCCGTATTCATCTGCTTCTGGGACAACCTCCCTCTGATTTGGCTCTCCTGGTGCCTCAGTTGAGATAGGCTCACCGTCACCCTTCTGGGCCTCTTCTCCTTCGTCTCTTACTGGAGTGACCAAGCCGTCCTCAACGGGCTCTCCTTCTGTCTCAGTTCCCCTTCGATCACTCTCCGGGCCTGAGACTTCCTTCTCTGTTGTTGGTACTTTCAACAACTCAACTTCCTCATCAGTTGGACATGTCACCTTTTTTGTGTGACTGGCATGGATCCAATTCTGAATTCCCGCACACTTCACAGCAGTAGAAGTTGTGAGTATTACTTGGTATGGCCCCTTCCAACGTGGCTCCAAACACGACTTCCTTACGTGTTTCTTGATGACAACCCAGTCACCTGCTTTCAGATTTTGTCCTGGATCATTTATCGGTGGCAGGGTGGTAGCTTCCACCTGGTGAGAAAAAGAGCGGACCACATCAGCCAGACCCTTGCAGTAGTCCAACACCACATCATCCGTGATATTTACAAGAGCATTCGCAGGCACTGCGGGCAGTCTCGTAGTTCGGCCCATGAGAATCTCATGAGGGGGCAGTCCTCTTTTCTTGTTAGGTGTATTCCTCATTGACATTAACATCGGGCCATTTCAAATTTGTGGCTGCACACATTTTCGCCATTCTCGACTTCAGGGTACCATTCATCTGCTCCACTAGTCCTGATGCTTCAGGGCGGTAACTACAATGCAACTTCTGCTCAATATTCAATGCTGCACACAATAGCTTAACCACCTCGTTTTTGAAGTGACTTCCCCTATCTGATTCTAAAGAGATCGGAAACCCGAAACGTGGTATCAATTCCCTAAGCAGCAGCTTCGCTACTGTGAGACTGTCATTCCTGCATGTAGGGTATGCTTCAATCCAGTGACTAAAGATACACACAATCACCAACACACATCTTAACCCTCCACACATGGGCATCTCAATAAAATCCAATTGCATTCTGCTAAATGGACCTCCTGCTCTCCCAATGTGGCTCAAATTCACCACTGTCCCTTTCCCCACATTCATCTGTTGATAGACGATACACCTATGACAGAGCACTTCTGCAGCTTGTCTGAATTTCGGATTAAACCAGTCAATTTTGAACAACCTGGTCATGGCATCCCTCCTAATATGTGCTTGACCATGGTAAAACCTTGCAAACTGTGACAGGAGACTGTTGGGCAAGACCATTTTCCCTTCATCTGAAACCCACAAGTCATCTGGCCTTTGTACACATTGCATCTTGACCCAAGAACGCTTCTCATCTTTGCTGGCACGTACCTGCAACAATCTCAATTCTTCTAACGTGTCAATCAACCTTAATGCTTAACCTGTGCATGTCTCATTTTCTGTTTCAGGTAACAATTCCCACTGATCCTTAAATGATATACAGTTCAATGCGCAAAACCTTGCGACTTGATCCGCATATCCATTTCCCATTGAAACAAAGTCTTGTGACTTCAGGTGAGCACTGCATTTCACAATGGCAATTTCATGAGGTAACTGAATCGCGTGCAATAACTCCTTTATTCTTTCACCATTTTTCACTGGAGAACCAGAAGAGGTCAGGAAAACCCTCTGTGACCATAGTTGGCCAAAATCATGGACAATTCCAAATCCGTATCTGCTATCAGTATAGATAGTCACTCTCAACTGGGCGGCGGCATGGCAAGTTCTAGTAAGAGCAACCAATTCAGCCACTTGAGCATAATATACTCTCTCAAGCCAAGACGCTTCCAGGATACCAGAGATCGTACATAAAGCGTATCCTGCTCTCAGCACTCCTACTGAGTCTCTTAAACAGGAGCCATCGACAAAGATAATTTGGTCATTTTCTTCCAATTGAGTATCTTTAATATCAGGCCTCGGTTTGGTGCACATTTCGGTTATCTCAAGACAATCATGTTCTACATCTTCAGCATCTTCAACTTCTGTATTTTCATTTGGAAGCAAAGTTGCCGGGTTCAACACTGTACATCTTTTCAACTTTACATTTGGGGACCACAATATAATCGTTTCATACTTCGTCAATCTTGCATTTGTCATGTGCTGCGCTTTTTGTGTGGGTTAACAAGATCTCAACTGAGTGAGGGACCATGACTGTTAGAGGATGTCCCATCACTATGCCTTCACACTGTGTGAGACTTTGACCAACTGCTGCTACTGCACGCAGGCAACCCGCTAAGGCTGCTGCAACTGGGTCCAAAGTAGCTGAAAAATATGCTACTGGTCGGTTTACACCTCCATGGACCTGTGTCAGGACAGACAAAGAACATGCATTACGTTCATGACAAAACAGAACAAAAGGCTTCGTGTAATCAGGCATACCTAAAATTGGAGCCCTGCACATGCTCTCCCTTAACTCAGTAAATGCCTTCATTTCCTTCTCTGTCAGCACTATGACATCTGGCCCTTCCTTAACCATCAGTCTCACCAATGGCTTGGAGATGACTGAGAAATTCAGGATCCACTGACGACAGCAACCCATCATTCCCAGAAATAATTCTAACATCTCTCTGTGTCATTGGGGGATTCATCTGTAACAGTGCAGTCACTATTTCCCTGGATAACTTCCTCGACCCTTTCTCAATTTGATGACCCAAATACTTCACCTCTTTTTGGAAATATTGCAACTTCTTTGGGGACACCTTGTGTCCGTTCTTTCCCAGGTGATTCAGTAAGGCAATCGAATCATACTTGCATTCATACCTCGTTTTGGATGCGATCAACAGATCATCAATGTACTGCACTAAAATCGATTGAAAAGGCAATTCCAATGACTCCAAATCCTTCTTCAGTATTTGATTGAATATAGAAGGTGATTCCGAAAACCCTTGAGGAATTCGACACCAATTGTAAACCTTGTCCAAGAATTTGAAACTGAAGAGAAATTGGCTGTCCTCATGAAGGGGCACAGAAAAGAACGCTTGGGACAGATCAATTACTTTTAACCACTCTGCTTCACATGGAACTTGGAACATAATCACAGCTGGATTTGGCACCACTGGGCAGCATTTCACCACTATGTCATTAATCTTTCTCAAGTCTTGGACAATGCGAACTTTCCCACAAGGCTTTCTCAGCCCCATTATTGGTGAATTACATGGACTGCTCATCACTTCTTTCAAGACCCCCTGTTTCACAAAGTCTACAATTAATTGCACCACCTTTATAAGGACATCTTGCGCCATATGGTACTGCAGTACCTGGGGGAACACAGCATTTGGCTTTACATTGACTTTAACTGGTTCTAGTCCTTTTATCAGTCATACTTCTTTCCCTGTCAAGTCCCACACCTCCTCTTGGACTGTTCCCTGTGAGTCTGCTGGGAGATCAGCCCCTGTGAACATCAGGAAGAAGTTAATCAGGGGATATTCTTCATCTGTGGTCTCCGTTTCAGGCTCTGAAATCTGCTCCTCATCTCCTTCATCGTCACTGTTTGTCTGAACCTCAGTCCCCTCATTGGAACAGGTGATCGAACACCTTGTCTTGCACAGTAAGTCTATTCCCAGTATGGACACGGGACTCGAATCGCAAACCACAAATCTGTGCAATCCCTGAAAAGTGTCAAGCTCAACCTGCACCGGATCTGTGATCGGGTTAGTCAGAAGTTGGTTTGCCACTCCTACCACCTTGACTGTATGTCCCGAAAGGGGCAGTTTTGGAACCTCTGCGCTTCTGACTGTAGAACGTGTAGCTCCTGTGTCAACCAAGAATGAAACCTTGTGACCCATTACCTTCCCCTGAACATAGGGCCCTTTCTGATCTACTTCTAGGGACGCTGCAAGCCTACACTCCTCACTATCTGAACTCTCATCCGACCATTCATCGTTTATTCCATTCTCGCCACGCAATGGGAACTGTTGCACTGTGTTATTTTGGATCATTCTTTGACCTGTGACCTGTTGAGGAAGCATCAACTGTTGCTGTTCCATTGGCGCTAAGGGCACTTGCTTTTGCTGTCTAGGTACCATGGCAACCTGCTGCTGCATTTGTTGCATCTGCATCGGTTGTATATGTGGCATCTGCAACTGCTGCATGGGTTAAAATCCCTGCATGTGGTTCATATTATTTTGGAAGTTCGGATTAGGACCTCTTAGCTTTGGTCCCTTCACATTTTGAAATGCACTGACATCATTGCTTTATTGAACAACACCCTCATGCACCATCATCGGACACTCCCACTTCCAATGTCCAACGACCCTGCAAGCATGACAAGGTAACATCTTCTTCATCCCATGTACATCGTTTTGAACTACTATAGTGTTCAAGTCTGTGCTTCTGTTCACAAAACCTCCTCGACCTCTGCCTCTCACTTGCGCCTGAAACATCCTGTTTCCTTGAGGCTGTTGCACCATCTCTTGTAGACAACCTCCCTGCATCCCTGACTGTGCTGCCTTAATTTGCATCACCATTGCCTTCTCCTTCAACTTTCTCTGCTTCAACTCAATCTTGTCACTACAGTACTTCGCATACTGCAACACTTCGTCAATCGGCTTTGCTTGCCAGCAAATCAAGTGATTCTTAATCATCTCACTAATCTCGGGTCTCAACCCTTCAACAAACCTAAACACAAGGTGATTCATGTCTTTCGCCTCAACAACCTCTGTACCACTGTAGTGCTTGAACACTTTCAACAACCTCTCATAATAGGCATGTATCAACTCCTTGGTTTCCTGCGCTGTCTGATCAATCTTTTGCCAATCAATATTCTTCGGCGAAACTGTTTCAAGAACTCAATCACCTTATAGTAGTACTTCATCACCTCAGGAGATAGTGCTCCTGTGACTCTATCCCTTGCTGGTTCCGTGGTCGGCCAATCCACACTCCTCTTGCACTCAAGCCACAAATCAGCTGGAACTATGATCTCAAAGAGAGTATCCAGATCTTCCCAAAGACATTTTGCAAGCTTCACAAACCTGTCCGTCTGCTGATACCACTCTATTGGTTTCTCCCTCAGCCTGGGAAAGTAATTTGTAAATGACAGGATATCCCCTCTAGTCCATGGCACATGGACAAGAACCCCTCCAGCCGCCTCTCGCATTGGTAACATCTTTACTGCACCAGCATCCTGTGAGGCTTTAGCTGGCTGCTCTAAGCAGTCGCTCTTCCTCTTGTCTTTTTTCTTCACCCATCTACCTTACCACTTCTCTAAGGCTCCCCAAACTTGTGCGCTCTGCAGTATCTCTTTAAGGTGTGCCTTCATCCCAGTAGACCTCATGTGTTCAAAATCCTTAGGCTCAAAGTCTAACCTGTAACTCCTCTTCAAATTTTTAGTATTTTCTAAGTCTATTCCATATTTATCTGCCAAATTTGCCAACCTCTGGTGCATCCTGCTCACTTCTTTAGTTATCTTTGGACACAAGTATCTCAATTCTGCTTCCGTGTATGTTTCTAGCCTGTTCACTCCCATGCTCCCTTCAACAAGTTCATTTGCCTCCATGCCCAACCTTACAAAATTCAGGTATTCTTCTCCTTCCGTTCTCCCTGCTGCCGCAGGAGCAGTCTGCAGTGACTTTAACTTGTCTAACCAGTCTTTCAGCTGTTGCGCAGTTAAACCTTATAGTGAGATATTCCCAGCCTGCGCTAAAGGTGTCTACAGTATGTTCGCACTCGAGATCTGCGGAGTCAGCAGTCCCAAACCTGATTGTCTCACGACATCTGGAGGAGCCCAATCGGACTGAAGTCTAACAAAGACGTAGATCTTTCGAATGTCGGTTCCACTGGAGTCATCCCTTGAGAGCTCCCTACGAACCCTCCTCTTGTCATCTCTTGAGTCATTATCCCTTGATCGCATGCACTAGGTTTCGCCTGCGCATACAAGGATACTGGTGGACCAATTGTAATGGGCAAAGATATGGTGGCTGGCGGCTGCCTGCTTCCCAAAACCTGTGGGGTATTAACTCCCATATTCTGGTTCATTAGTGGTGCCATAGTTGACTGCGGTCCTGTGACAGAAGTGTAATTCGGGATCATTTGTTGCTGTACCTGGGGCAGTAAAGGTGGAGTGGGCTCAGTCTGGATCAGCTTTGGTCTTGAGTGTGCCGGTTCTGTCTGCACCATCAGATAGGTGGTAGTCTCTAAGATTGGGACATCAGGGAAAAGTCTCTGAACCTGTAGTGGCTGTAGCTGAGATTGCATCTCTGGAGCAGTGGACACACTAATACTACTCTGCACCGGAACTGGCGTCGAGATAGGAGTAACCTGTATCGGATTCACTGACACCTTCTCTTGAGTTGGACCTGCAGGACATGTACTAGTACTCGGTCTATTGTCATCTATTGCGTATGGTGGTGGTCGGTCATTCAGTAACTGATTTAAGGAACTCATCATCGTCTGAGTCATCCATCTCTGACCAGGGCTTCTTATCCTCTTTTTCTTTGGAAAGACTTTTGTCAGTCTTACAAGTAGCTTTCCCCTTTTTGTCTTCACCTTCTTGCGCTATTGCTGGAAACATCCTGATTCCGTCAATTGTTTCTCTCCTCCAAACTCTCTGTGCACTATCCCACCTAGCCTCCGCTAGTGTCTTTTCTGCTTTCCTCATTCTCCTCTCAAATTTCTGTTGCTGCTGTCATATTGCCATCAGTTCCCGAATTGCTAGCGCCTCAAACTGTGCTGGCCTCGGAGGTGGCTTTAACTCATTTAGCACCCTCTGCAAATTTTCCAAAACCCTTATATTGAACGTTCCGTGCTCCGGAAACGCCAGACACCCTTCTTTCTCTGTAGCTTTCCCCTTTTTGTCTTCACCTTCTTGCGCTATTGCTGGAAACATCCTGATTCCGTCAATTGTTTCTCTCCTCCAAACTCTCTGTGCACTATCCCACCTAGCCTCCGCTAGTGTCTTTTCTGCTTTCCTTATTTTCCTCTCAACTTTCTGTTGCTGCTGTCGTATTGCCATCAGTTCCCGAAATGCTAGCGCCTCAAACTGTGCTGGCCACGGAGGTGGCTTTAACTCATTTAGCACCCTCTGCAAATTTTCCAAAACCCTTATATTGAACGTTCTGTGCTCCGGAAACGCCAAACACCCTTCTTTCTCTGTCCCTTTGCACCATTGCTTTAGCCAAAGACATGGCGCAACACCCCTTTCCTCCATCACAGCATATGCTGGTGTATCTTCTGGCGGTGTAACCTCCCCTACACTTGCCTTGAAAAAGTTCATTTTTGCGTCTTTTATTTTATTCACAATCGAATCAGGAAGTGACTTTAGTTCCCAGAACTCTCTTCGCCTACCTTCTCAACCAATTGTCTCTCACGGATGGCTGCCAATCCGTGCGCGACCCTTCTCACTAACCGACCTATCCCAGCGCGGCTCCAATGACATCACACTCACACACACTGCAGCTGACAAAGTCTTGCGGCTTGTCTTCCTCATTCTCGATTCACACAAAACTAATACAATATATTGCGAGCACCAACAAAAACTCTAATTTGCCGGTTTACTACAGGAAAGGGTAACACAATCGCTTCAGAACTTTACAGAGATTTTGCTTAGCCTCGGCCGCTACTCTCTCCTTCTCAGATCCCGCACTCGCAAGAAAAATTTGACCCGCAAATTCTACTCTCGACTTGTCAATGGGTCGTTCTAGTGCACTTTAGAACTCACCAAATCTCCATCGAAGTTTTCATTCACTCACTTTGACTCAAACTTAACTCGTCGATTTCACCATTGACCTATTAAACTGTGCAAATTACAACATAAACCAAGTGTCTCATACACTTATCAATATACTCCGCAGTCTTAGACCACGCAGGGTCTGTACATCATCAACAACCACGTGGACAATTTTTTAGCACAAAGCGCCACATGAAGTTCGCCGACTTCCCTACTCATACTGCGGAGTACGCACACTCCTACCAAAACATCATCATTTGGCCTAAAATCCTCACAGGCTTCACAATTCACCTGCGGTATGCATAAGCTGTGCAAGCGCAAACCCTACTTCACTCACTCTATCACTAGAACGCCGAGAACATACTCAAACTCCCTTCAGCAAGCTCCGAGATTCCAGGAAAGTCATTTGGGACTTAGGGGCACATAATTTCTCCAATTTGCATAATCGAAAAAGAATAATTTTCCCAAAACCCAATTTTCTGATACACCTTGCTTACTTCCAAACCACGCCCCTCAATTTCTAGCGGACCTTTTGAACCATCAATCCTCTCAAACAGCTGTCCTGGGGCCCCCAAGGGCCAAACCGCTCACACTACTAACAAACTGTTATCAACCCGTAATCTTCCGCACAGGGACCCCAAAGGGCCAAACCATTACCTCTGCTACCAAAAACTGTTAGCGCGTCAGAACCTTGATAAGTAAACTTACAAGGAGACACGCCTAGGCCGATGGACCTTTTGACCACGTTCAGAGACTTCCCAGTATGAGATATCTTTTTGGCATCACAATCAATATGTCAATAACTCAATCAATATTCACAATAACTAACCATTGAGCTAATCAATAACAGCTAACAAGAATCGATAAAGCGAACACACCATGACCTTTCAGTCATGAATAACCACACCAATTTAGTTAAGAGTTAGAATATTTATTTCCCTATTAGTTACAATCTAATATCATCCCCGTTAATCTCATTAGCAATCAGTCTCATTAGTAACTCTTCAAATATTGTAATTAGAACATAATTAATCAATGCATAGAGAATATTCATTCAACATTATCACATCATTAAAAAGAAGCAGCTTAGCAAAGTCTCAGTAATACACGACTCAACAAAGCAAGAGCTCAGTCATTTGTCTATTTGTGTCAAATATGTATGAGCACCTTAAATAACCTCGAATTAGCATCAGCATGTTGGGCTTCATGCAAAACAATTTAGGAAACACAAATTTGGAAAACATCTAACTATGGCCTCTATCAAAAGAGCAGTTGGTACCTAGAAAGGAAAGGCAAACAGACAATTACAATTATCATCAGATAGTTACCCCTCCAACGAATCAGCAAACAGCGTCAGTCTTCGTCCTCAGGACATCAGTCGATTCACCATCAGCAAGGATAGGACAGGGCAAAGTCTCAATATGGCATAGCTAAAGAATAAGGCACTTCCCCCATATGGAGGAGAAGTAAGTATCAGTAAGGACTTAGATAGAGGATGGCTAAAGTATCAAGAAGAATAAACGGCAAAGTCTCAAAAGAGCAATGGCCAGGTATAGCTTAAAGTAGAATGTCCAATAATGGCTGATTCTCCTCGGGTCATGTGGTTAAATCAAAACTGTCAAACTAGCCCTTAATTCCCCAATGGATAATATTTGGTGCATCATTATCTGTGTCCAATAATTCTCCACGCACTTCACTAGAATTTTCCACAAAACACAGTTCTCATGTCGTTGATTGGCTCACGTTATTGACGTCTTCATCAGTTGGAATGTCAGGTAAGAAAAGTTACACTTTACACTCTAGTCAGTAGTCCCATTGTTTTCTCCTACTCCAGGCAGCCTTGCACCTGTTACGAATTACACTGTTGCATTCAGCAAGAATGTCTCCTTGAGCAAGTTGGGTCCCATGAGAAACAATTTACTACGGCTACACACACATCTCTGCTTCTGGAAAAGTACAGCTTTGTGTCCTTCAGGGAGACAGCACATTGCACGTTAGAAAAACACAGTTTAATATGAGACCAGGCAGCTAGGCCCAGACCCTCGCTAACTAAGGCCTAGTAATTAATTTAACAAAACCAAATACATAACTCTAATTATGATATGCTAATACAAATTCAAACATTAGTACATAATTAGTTCATCATTAATAAGTTTCATTAGGCTTCGTCTACATTGGTAGCCACTCCCCGTGGTCACATTTCAAATGTGTGCATTCTTTTCTATGTTAACACATTTTCTATGCAGCTTCATTACACAATATATTGCAAGCCTTTTCATGTTAATATTGATTTTAAAAGACACACTCCAACACCTCCTAGAAACATACAGAGCTAATATAAAATCATTAAGGCGTTTAAAAAAATATATATATATTATGGGAACTAATAATAATGTTATTTATTCAGTGTCAAGTGAATTGTAAGCATCTGTACCTAAAAAGAAGCAACCAAAGTTAAAATCTTGTGCACGTTTTTAAAGTAGTAACTTCCATATTGGGGCAGTACAAAATAGACAACCCAGAGCTGTCAAAATAAAGTAAAGTATAATGTGAAGACGTTGTGAAGCTGTTGGGAGCAATATTGATTTTAAAAGACACACTGCAACACCTCCTAGAAACATTCAGAGCTAATATAAAATCATTAAGGCATTTTTAAAAAAACAAATTATTATGGGAACTAATAATAATGTTATTTATTCAGTGTCAAGTGAATTGTAAGCATCTGTACCTAAAAAGAAGCAACCAAAGTTAAAATCTTGTGCACGTTTTTAAAGTAGTAACTTGCGTATTGGGGCAGTACAAAACAGACAACCCAGAGCTGTCAAAATAAAGTAAAGTATAATGTGAAGACATTGTGAAACTGTTGGGAGCAACATTTTTTTGCGAAATCCTAACAAAAGGGTCCAGTAATTAGAAGCTAGAACCGAGTGAGGACATATTCTACTGTTCCGGACTACTTAGTTCTGCCTAGAAGCGACCTATCATTTGGTTAAGTTAAAATCCTGACAAGGATGATTAAAAAGTGGCTCACCCTTACATCTTTTACGGAATAAATAAAAATAAGCACTGATGTAATACTAGTTGAAGATAAAACATTATTGATAACTGTCTCCACTTCCTACCTTACTACTAAGAATATTGTAGACTGTATAAGATGCTTGTAAGATTTAATATTATCTCAAATTAATTTGATTTGTTTAAAATATATTGTGAGATATATAGATGTATGCGATAAAGTACCTCCTGCTGTACATTGTAAGGATATTGCAAGGCACAAAGGAGTTCTAAAGGGAGACAGCCTAAACAACGACTCCTGAACAACGATGTGGTTGTCCACAAAAGCAGAACACCACTTCATGAACAACGACTGTTTTTCTCTGCCTTAACCACTGTTGTCCTGAACAACGAACATCCGTGGTTAAGGCAGAGGAAAACAGACTCAGGATCAGGAGAGGACTCGGTCAAGTAAGTGGGGATGGGGTAGAATTGGGGGTAGTTTTAGGGGCACGTGTGGGGGTAGTTTTTAGGGGCGGGATTGGGGTAGTATTAGCTTTTTAGGGGCAGGGTGGGGGGTTGGGGTAATTTCAGTATTTAGGGGCAGGGGTCGGGGTTGGGGTAGTTCAAGTTTTAGGGGCGGGGTAGTTTTACTTTTTAGGGGTGGGGTCGGTGTAGTTGTAGTTTTTAGGGGCAGGGTGTCGGGTAGTTTAAGTTTTAGGGGCGGGTGGGGGGTTGGAGTAGTTTTACTTTTTAGGGGTGGGGGTCCGGGTAGTTTTAGTTTTAAGGGGGGTGGGGGTCAGGGTAATTTCAGTTTTTAGTGGTGAGGTGGGGGGGTCGGAGTAGTTTAAGTTTTAGGGGTGGGGCAGAGGGGTCACAGTAGTTTTAGGGGCGGGTGTGGGAGGTCGGGGTAGTTTTAGGGGTGGGGGTCAGGATAGTTATAGGTTTTAGGGGTGGGCTTGGGGTTGCAGTAGTTTAAGTTTTGGGGCAGGGTGGGGGGTCGGTGGTTTAAGTTTTAGGAGGATGGGGTGGGGGTAGTTTTAGTTTTTAGAGGCGGGGTCACAGTAGTTTTAGGGGTGGGGAGTTGGGGTAGTTTTAGTTTTTAGGGGCGGGGTGGGGGTCAGGGTAGTTTTAGTTTTAGGGGCAGGAGTGGAGGTCGGGGTAGTTCTAGTTTTCAGGGGCAGGGGTAGGGGTTTGGGGTACTTTTAGTTTTTAGGGACGCTGTGGGGGGTTGGGGTAGGATTGTTTTTAGGGGCAGGGTTGGGGGAGTCAGGGTAGAATTATTTTTAGTGGTGGGGGTAGGGGGCCAGGGTAGGATTGTTTTAGGGGTGGCGTGGGGGTTTAGGGGTAGGATTGTGTTAGGGGCAGGTTGAGGGTAGGGGGGTCACATGCTGGAACCACGCATGCTGTTCCCCGCATGCCTTTACAAAGAAAAATCGTTATTAAGGCATTCGTGGTTAAGGCATTAGTGGTAACAAAGCAGTTATTGTTCTGACCACGTTGTTCAGACTTGCGTGGTTGCAGCATGTGTTGTTCCATCGTATATTCGTTCTAAAACCATAAAGAGGCACAAAGGTGAAGGCCAAGTTCCTTTATAAGGTCATGAACTCCAAATGACCTGCAATATCCTTCTAATGTACAGCAGGGGTACTTTATTCCTTATATCAAAGAATCGTGTCTGGCAGCACAGAGGAAACACACTGCCTAGAGAATAGTGATGCAAGTGATTTATTCCATGCAACAGTGAAACCAAGGCGTTTCGGCCGCAAGGCCTTGTTCATGGTTCCATCGTACATTTTCATGTGTACTTTTTTAAAAAAAAGTATTGTCCAAAACCAGGATGCAATGGGTTCAATTTGTGAAATATGGTAAAATTACATTGAAGAGATCTTGCAACAAAATGAAAGCTGGTTTCCTTTTGTAAAGTAATTGTTACATGCAATCTGTGAAGCAGTAAGAAGTGTAATTTTGACTGTATTGTTGTAATAAACTGAAATCTGACCTTTGCGCTAGAGTAATAAATATGAGAATATCTGTTTATTAGTACAGTTTCTCTAAATACTATGTTAATTTTCTACATTTATTTTCACTGCCATCTTAAAACTTGCCAGTTTGCTCCAGCTCACGAGTTTCAAAAAATTTGCAGCCATGGGTGGACAACCCAAAAGATGACCTACCCCAAGGCTGTGGTCAGGGGTACCCAGTGCACAACTCACAAGTCAGAGTAAACTTGCAAGTGGCCTTTTTATTTGCTGGATTCAATGATTATTTTATGCATGGCATGCAAGTCGCTTCTCACTCACTATTTTCAGGAAATATCTAAAAACAAAACACAAGGGAAGCCAAACCCTAAAATGAGTGAATGACGAACTACCTATCCACTAAACCAGTATTTCCCAAACTGTGGGTCGTGACCCACTGGTGGGTACAGAGCTGATTTTTATGGGGTCGTGAAAGTCCAAGCAATAAAAACTGTGCTTCAAAAATATAGGCTAAATGTCAGGCTATGTCTTCTGACAAACTACTACTTTTTAACATTGGGATTAGTGTTTACAAGCGCCTCTCACTTTGCAGTCAGAGAAATAAATGTAGAGCGAATTATGTGACAATCTTGCTAGAGTGCAGGTGTGTAAAAGGAAAGGATGTCATTTATTATAAAACACAACAAAACGTAAATCCTTGTAAACTAACTTTGTACATTCAGCAGTTAGGAAAGCCAAAATGAAGCACTTTTGTGTGAAGTGTGAATGCAGCAAAGATTTTAATAGAATCAAAACAAATCAAAACACTTTACTTGGTAATGCACAATGACAGATATTTGTGGGAACCCGCTTTCCACACATTACCATTTCTGTGCAATATAGTTTTATAAGTGGAACTGTATGTCTGTGCAAATTTAGTGGCCATTTAAAAAAGAAAATGTGCTGTCTGTAAATGGCACTGCACTTCCACATAATGTTTTCGTTACACTAAACAAGCTTTTGCAATGCAATAGGTCTTGTATTTGTTAGAGTTAGAGCTGTTGGTGTTGTAAATTACAATGGCCCTCTTTACGAGTTTGGCGGGCGGCGGAGGCCACCTTCCAAACTAGTACTGCCATCAGGTCGCCTGGGCTGCCAGAATACCGCCAGCCCTATTAGGAGTTCACCACAGGACTGGCGGGTGTAAACTGTGTTTACGCCCGATGGCCCTGCGGTGAGGCGGGTACAGCAGCACCCATCGCAATTTTCACTGCCTGTAATTCAGGCAGTGGAAAGCATGACGGGCTGTCAATGGGGTCCCCCGGCACTCCCTTTCTGCCAGCCTTTGCATGGTGGGGCTACCGCCATGCAAAGGCTGGCAGAAAGAGGGCTCGTAATTCTGCTGCAAGCAGCGCTGCCCTGGCGGATTGAGACCACCGAGACCGCCAGGTAAGAGCGGTCCGAACTTCCCGGCTCCGCCACGGTCATAATGTTGCGGTCAGAGTGCCACTTTGGAGGCGGCGATCCAACCGCAACCTTGACCCTATTGGTCTGGTGACCGCCAGGATCATAATGAGGCTCAATGTCTTTTACCTATGTGTTTTGGTTTGTAGTGTAGTGAATGTATGAACTGATACACAGCTACAGCACTGTCTAGAGGACTAAGAACAAGGAATTACCACTGGGAACAGAGACACAGTTAAAGACAAGAACAGAGACGCACCTGCAGAACTGTCTAGGTGACTAAGAATGAGAAATTCCCACTGGAACCCTTAGAAGCAGCTGCAGCATTGTCTACAGGATTAAGAATGAGAAATTACCACTAGGACAAGAGAAGAAACTAGCAGCACTGTCTAGAACACTTAGAATGAGAAATTACCCCTGGAACCAGAGAAGCAGCTAGCAGCACTTTCTAGAGGATTTTGAATGAGGAATTACCAACTGAACCAAAGAAGCAGCTTGAAGCATTGTCTAGAGAATTTAGAATGAGGAATTACTGACAGCAGAAGAGAAGCAGCTAGCAGCACTTCCTAGAGGACTAAGAATGAAGAATTACCACTGGGTCCAGAGAAGCAGCTGCAGCATTATCTACAGAGCTGAGAATTAGGACTTTCCACTGGGATCAGAAAAGCAGCTAGCAGCACTGTCTAGAGGACTTAGAATGTGGAATTAGCACTTGGACCAGAGAAGCAGCACTGCCTCCATGACTTAGAATGAGGAATTACCAATGGGATCAGAGAAGCAGTTTACAGCATTGTATAGAGGACTTAGAATGAGGAATTACCAATGGGACCAGAGAAGTAGCTAGCAGCGCTTCCTAGAGGACTAAGAAGGAGGAATTACAATTGGGATCGAGAAGTAGCTACAGCACTGTGTAGGGGATTTCGAAAGAGGAATTACCACTGGGCGCAGAGAAGCAGCTGCAGCATGGTCTACAGGTCTAAGAATGAGGAATTACCACTAGGACCAGTGAAGCAGCTAGCAACACTGTCGAAAGGACTTAGAATGAGGACTTTTCACTGGAACTAAAGAAACAGCTGCAGCACTGTCTAGAGGATTTAGGATTAGGAATTACCCCTGGGAGCAGAGAAGCAGCTGCAGCATTGTCTAGAGGACTTAGAAGTACTTAGAATGAGGAATTAGCGACAAGACCAGAGAGACAGCTTGCAGCACTGTTTTTATGACTTAGAATAAGAAAACAACTAAAGGGGCCAGAGAAGCAGCTAGCAGCACTTCCCAGAGGACTAAGAATGAGGAATTAGCACTGGGACCAGAGTAGCAACTTCAGCGTTGTCTACAGGACAAAGAATGAGGAATTACCACTGGGACCAAAGGAGCAGCTAGCAGCACTCTCTAGAGGACCTAGAATGAGGAATTACCAACAGGACCAGAGAAGCAGCTTGCAGTATTGTTTACAGGACTACGAATGGGGAATTACCACTGGAACCAGAGAAGCAGCTATCAGCACTGCCTACAGGACTTAGAATGAGGAACTACAGATGGGACTAGAGAAGCAGCTTTCACCACTCCCTATAGAACTAAGAAAGAGGAATTACCACTGGGACCAGAGAAGCAGCTGCAGTACTGTCCAGAGGACTTAGAATGAGGAATTACTGCTGGGCCATACAAGCAGCTGCAGCATTGTCTACAGGACTAAGAATGAGGAATTACCACTGGGGCCAGACAAGCAGCTGCAGCATTGTCCACAGGACTAAGAATGAGGAATTACCACTGGGACCAGAGAAGCAGCTGCAGCACTGTCTAGAGGACTTAGAATGAGGAATTATCACTGGGACCAGAGAAGCAGCTTACAGCACTGTCTAAAGGACTTAGAATAAGGAATTACCGGCGGGACCTGACAAGCAGCTTGCAGCACTCACTAGAGGACTAAGAATAAGGAATTACCACTGGGACCTGAGAAGCAGCTGCAGCATAGCCTAGAGGACTTAGAATGAGGAATTACCACTGGGACCACAGAAGCAGCTCGCAGCAGTGTTCAAAGGACTTAGAATATGCAATTACCAACAGGACCAGAGAAGCAGCTAGCAGCACCCACCAAAGGCCTAAAAATGAGGAATTACCACTGGGACCAGAGAAGCAGCTCCAGCTCTGTGTTGAGGACTTAGAATGAGGAATTACCACTTGGACCAGAGAAGCAGCTGCAGCATTGTCTACAGAACTAAGAATGAAGAATTACCACTGGGACCAGAGAACCAGTTAGCAGCACTGTCTAGAGGACATTGAATGAGGAATTACCACTGGGATCAGAGAAGCAGCTAACACGTGAAGCAGCTTACAGCCTTTCCTAGAGGACAAAGAATGAGGCATAACCACTGGGACCAGAGAAGCCGCTGCAGCACTGCCTAGAGGACTTAGAATGAGGAATTACCACTGGGTCCAGAGAAGCAGCTCCAACATTGGCTGCAGGACTAAGAATGAGGAATTACCACTGGGACCAGAGAAGCAGCTTGCAGCACTGTCTACAGGACTTAGAATGAGGAAATACCACTGGGACCAGAGAAGCAGCTAGCAGCACTGCCAGAGGCCTTAGAACGAGGAATTACCACTGGGATCAGAGAGGCCGCTGCAGCACTGTGTAGAAGACTTTCAATGAAGGATTACAATTCAGTCCAGAGAAGCAGCTGCAGCATTTTCTACAGGACAAAGAATGAAGAATTACTGCTGGGACCAGAGAAGCATCTAGCAGCACTGTCTAGAATAACTTAGACTGGGTAATTACTACTGGGACCAGAGAAGCACTTAACAGCACTGTCTAGAGGACTTTGAATGAGGAATTACCGGCCGGACCAATGAAGCAGCTTACAGCCTTTCCTAGAGGACAAAGAATAAGGAATTACCACTGGGACCAGAGAAGCCTCTGCAGCACTGCCTAGGGGACTTAGAATGAGGAATTACCATGGGGACCAGAAAAGCAGCAAGCAGCACAGTCTAGAGGACTTAGAATGAGGGATTACCACTGGGACTAGAGTAGCAACTAGCAGCACTGCCTAGAGGACTTAGCATGAGTAAATACCCATGGGTCTAGAGATGCAGCTTGCAGCATAGTCTAGGGACTTAGAATAAGGAATTACTGAAGGAGCCACAGAAGCACCTTGCAGCACTTCCTAGAGGACAAAGACTGAGGAAATACCACTGGGACCAGAGAAGCAGCTGCTGCACTGTCTAGAGGACATAGAATGAGGAATTACCACTGGGACCAGAGAAGCTGCTGCAGCATTGTCTACGGGACTAAGAATAAGAAATTACCACTGACACCAGAGAAGCAGCTGCAGCACTCTCTAGAGGACTTACAATAGGGATTTACCACTGGGATCAGAGAAGTAGCTGCTGCATTGTATACGTGACTAAGAATGAGGAATTACCACTGTGACAAGAGAAGCAGCATTGTCCAAAGGACTAAGAATGCAGAATTAGCACTGGAACCAGAGAAGCAGATCTGTCTAGAGGACTTAGAATGAGGAATTACCCCTGGGACCAGAGAAGCAGCAGAAGCACTGTCTAGACAACTTAGAATGAGGAAATACCCCTGGTACGAGAGAAGCAGCTGCAGCATTGTCTACAGGACTAAGAATGAGGAATTACCACTGATTCCAGAGTAGCAGCTAGCAGCACTGTCTAGAAGACGTAGAATGAAGAATGACCACTGGAACCAGAGAAGCAGCTAGCAGCACTGTCTAGAGGACTTAGAACGATTAATTACCGACAGGACCAGAGAAGCAGCTTGCAGCATTGTTTATAGGACTTAGAATGAGGAACAACTGACGGGACCAGAGAAGCAGTTAGCAGCACTTTCTACAGGACTAGGAATGATAAATTACCACTGGGATCGGAGAAGCAGCTGCAGCATTGTCTACAGAACTAAGAATGAGGAATTACCACGGGGACCAGAGAAGAAGCTTACACCACTCCCTAGAGGACCAACAATGAGGAATTAACACTTTGACCAGCGAAGCAGCTGCAGCACTGTCTACAGGATTGAGAATGAGGAATTACCACTTGGACACCAGCAGCACTGCCTAAAGGACTTAGATTAAGGAATTACCAAGAGGACCAGAGAAGCAGCTAGTAGCACTTCCTAGAGAACTAAAAATGAGGAATTACCACTGGGACCAGAGAAGCAGCTGCAGCTCTGTGTTAAAGACTTCGAATGAGGAATTACCACTTGAACCAGAGAAGCAGCTGCAGCATTGTCTAGAGGACTAAGAATGAAGAATTACCACTGGGATCAGAAAAGCAGCTTCATTGTTTACAAGAATAAGAATGAGGAATTACCACTGGGACCAAAGAAGCAGCTTGCAGCACTGTCTACAGGAGAAAGAATGAGGAATTACCTCTGGGACCAGAGAAGCAGGTAGCAGCACTGCAGAGAGCACTTAGAATAAGGAATTACCACCGGGACCAGAGAAGCCGCTTACAGCATTGTCTAGAGAATTTAGAATGAGAAATTACACAAGTGAGCAGAGAAGAAGCTTGCAGCACTCCCTAGAGGACTAAGACTGAGGAATTAACACCGGGACCAGAGAAGCACTGTCTAGAGGACGTAGAATGAGGAATTACCAAGGGACCAGAGAAGCAGCTGCAGTATTGTCTACAGGACTAAGAATGAGGAATTACCACTGGGACAAGGGAAGCAGCTAGCAGCACTGTGTAGAGGACTTAGAATGAGAAATTACCACATGGACCGGACAAGCAGCTGCAGCACTGTCCACAGGACTAAGAATGAGGAATTGCGACTGCGACCAGAGAAGCAGCTGCAGCACTGTCTAGAGGACTTAGAATGAGGAAATACCCATGGGACCAGCAAAAGCAGCTGCAGCATTGTCTATGGAACTAAGAATGAGGAATTACCACTAATACCAGAGAAGCAGCTAGCAGCACTGTCTAGAAGACTTGGAATGAGGAATTACCACTGGAACCAGAGAAGCCGCTATTAGCACTCCCTAGAGGACTTAGAATGGTGTATTACCAACAGGACCAGAGAAGTAGCTTGCAGCATTGTCTGTAGGACTTCGAATGAGGAACAACCGACGGGACCAGAGAAGCAGCTAGCAGCACTTCCTAGGGGAGTAAGAATGAGGAATTACCACTGGGACAAGAGAAGCAGCTGCAGCACTGTCTAGAGGACTTAGAAGGAGGAATTATCACTGAGACCAGAGAAGCAGCTGCAGCATTGTCTACAGGACTAATTATCAGGAATTACAACTGGGACCAGAGAGACAGCTAGTATATCTGCCTACAGGAGAATGAGTAATTACTGCTGGTTCCAGAGAAGAAGCTTGCAGCATTGTCTATACGATTTAGAATAAGAAATTACCGACGGGACCAGGAGTGCAGCTTGGAGCACTTTCTAGATGACTAAGAATGAGGAATTACCACTAAGACTAGAGAATCAGCTGTAGCACTGTCTAGAGGGCTTAGAATGAGGAATTACCACTGGGACCAGAGAAGCAGCTGAACCATTGTCTACAGGACTAAGAATGGGGAATTAACACTGTTACAAGAAAAGCAGCTTTCAGCATTCTTTAGGTGACTTAGAATGAGGAGTTACCATCAGGACCAGAGAAGCAGCTGGTAGCACTTCCCAGAGGACTAAGAACGATGAATTACCCACAGGACCAGAGAAGCAGCTGCAGCACAGTCTCTAGGACTAAGAATCAGGAAGTACTACTAGGACCAGAGAACCAGCTGCAGCATTGTCGACAGGACTAAGGATGAGTAATTACCAGTGGGACCAGAGAAGCCACTGCAGAACTATTGAGAGGACTGAGAATGCGGAATTACCACTGGGTCCAGAGAAGCAGCTGCAGCATTGTCTACAGGACTAAGGATGAGTAATTACCACTGGGACCAAAGAAGCCACTGCAGATCTATTGGGATGTGGCCAAAGCATAGGTGCATTATTATTAAAGCTGGGTAAATGTCAGTTAGGTATTTGTGCGGGCAGACTTATTTATAGGTACTGATAACGAACTATGCAGGACTTCACCATTGAAACATTGCTTTGCCGTCATAAAAGTAAAAGTTGTTTCAGGTTTTTTTATTTATAGAACTTTTGAATGTAGAGAACTGAATTTCATATGGCTACATCCCCTGTGCCTGTAAAACTGATAAAGTAAAGTTGAGATAAATGTACGAGGTGGTTTTGATTAAAAGGATTCTAAATTCATTTTTGTCCAGATGTAAATTTAAAAGAGTTTTTAGGTGAGTTTTGGTTAGAAGTAATATTTCCAAAATGCCAATTCCAAGGCTGTTTTGGTTCATGTTGGACTTGGCCCTTTCTGCAGGGTCATCCCCAACATTTTTGCCTTTCCCTTCCTGTTTTCTGCACCCGTTTTGTTGGCTTTTAGGACCGTGCGCACTTAACCACTGCTAACCAGTGCTAAAGTGCTTGTGCTATCTCCTCTAAACATGGTAAAATTGGATTATACTCAATTCGCATATTTAATTTACTTGAAGTCCCTATTAAAGTGGTACTTTGTGTGCCCAGGGCCTATAAATGAAATGCTGCTAGTGGGCCTGCATCACTGATTGTGCCACCCACTTAAGCAGCCTGTCTGCGTGCAATTCTAAACCGCCGTTTTGACCTGGTGAAATGAACCTTTTGCCAGGCCCAACCCTTCTGTTTTAATACATACAATTCTTCCCTAGGGTAGGCCCTGGGTAACCCAGCCCAGAGGGCAGGGTGCAACGTATTTGAAAAGTGGGATGTGTACTATTAGTTTTTATATGTCCTGGTAGTGAAAAACCCTTGCATTTGTTTTTCACTACTGCATGGGCTACCTCTCCCATAGGATAACATTGAGTTACCTTATTACACTTAATAAGTATAATATCCAAATAGTAACAGGTTGTCAGTTTATGTTTGGTGTCTTTGGAATTCTAATGAAAATCCTAGTTTTTTTAAAATTACCATTTATAAAATGCCACTTGTTAGGAAACTGCCATATTCCTGCCTTAGCCATTTGGTGTCTGCAGCCTGGCTCTGGGTCACATGATTGGGTGCAGTGACAGTTGGCCTTAGTATATTCCTCCTAGACAGCCACACACAGAAGGGAGCTTAGGAGTGACTGGATTGGCCATCAGTGACAGGATGGGAGGGAGGAGCTGCGGCCAGCCCCACTTACACTTGAAAGGTGATGTCCTGCCTCCACACAAAGGGCTACATACCCCCTATATTTAGTCTGGGGCCACGGCAGGAAGACAGAGCACCTGTGCACTTCAAAGGCATTCCTCTAGAAGCTTCTCCTCACTCCAAAGGCACAATTGGTTATAACCGAAGGGCCTCAGACCCCAAGTCTTAAGTACACTTCTGGACCTGTGGATACTCTGCCTGGAAGAAGGACTGCTGTGCTGCTGCTGAAAGGACTTCCACTCTGCTGGACTGCTGGCTCTGAAGGACTGCTGCCCTGCAGTGTTGACCTGCTGCCCTCTTGCCTGTGTGAGAAGGACTGGACCTGCATCACTTTACCCTAAAACCTACAGTGACTCCAAGGGCTAGTTGGCTGGCCTCCGGATTTGAAGCCTCATGGGCTTCCAACAACCTTGCACCTGGACTCTGCCATCTGTGAGTCTACCCTGCCAAGTGGTGCTACGCCAGTCCTGGACACTTGTAAATGGGCTTAAGGTGCTCTGCCAACCTCTGTGGTTCCAGCAGAACCAACACATCTCCTCTGTTGTGCGGCACAACCCCAAGCAGAACCGATGCATCCCTGCAGTTGCAGGGATTGGACCTGTCGTAAACACCTGCATCTTCCCAGCCCCATCACCACCGATGCTGCGCGACGCATCCTCGATGCAGGTCCTCACATCCTTCGTCGACTGCAGTCTCGATAGCAATGACCGACTCCACATGATAGCCTCACAGCTCCTCAGTACCAACATCTCTCCCCGACTGCGCGCCGCATCGACAACGCCAAACTTCGCATTGCAAGGCCCATCAACACCATCCTCAATCAACGCAATCTTCAATGATGATGCAGGCCCTTGCATTGCAGCCTCGCCACATCTCAGAACCGACACATCACTTCGGCAACGAATCTTCAACACAGATCCTTGCAACACTCCACAAACCAGGATTTAAGGTACTCTGTTTAGGGGTCCTAAGTGGGTCCCTGAGCAGGCCTGTGCTTCATCATGGTCGGCCTGAACTTGTTACTTTGTCCAGGTCTGGTGTGAACAGATATTCACAGTTGGCGCTTTGTGCTTCCTTTTTACTAAAACCTTTAAAATTGCATAGCTCCACTACTACTGATTAGATTCTTGTCACTTTGGTCTTATTTTATTTATTAAAGAAAGTTATTTTTTTTAACCTGGTGGGAGATCCTTTTTGTGTGTTGTTTTCATTTTATTACTCTTTGAAGTGTTACACAAATATTTGATAAGGTAAGCCTGACTGCTTTGTGCCAAGCTAATAGAGGGTTGAGCACAGGTTCATTTAGGGTTGGTTTGTGCCTCACCCTGGCAAGGACTGTGTTTGCTGATTGACCAGGGCTCACACCCCAGTCAACCAACAACCCAATTTCTTACAGTCCAGTAGACCAAACTCCATTCTAATTTGAGACTGGGGTGAGCCTTGTGTGAGTTTAAATAAGTACCTGTATATTGTACTGCAAAATATAAAAAGCGATCCAAGTTTTGTGGGAAAAGCCTCCACTCCCTATGCAAATAGGGACATTTACTTGTCCTTTGTAAGTTAACGTATAGATAGTAATGAGGGGTTTTTGTTGTCCTCACTAAAGTGTTAAATGCAAAACATGGTGATAACAGTTTTCGTTTTAATGACTTCAGATGCTGTCGATGGTCACCTCTTTCCTCAAAACAGACTCCTAGCTATTTATATTTCGATTTTTTTCAACTGATTGATAGTATAGGTGCCACATGGCATGTGTATCTTCCTGCCAAAGACGTTTTCTTCGTTATGCCAAATATGACAGACATAACATTTGAACAGCAGGAAGAAGCCAACATGATTAATCATTTCTGAAGGCCCACACCTTTGTGATTCAATAACCCTGCATCATCAACATAGTAATGAGTCGACAACCAATTTTTGGAGGATGGAATTCAGAAGCACTAAGTTGGAGACCCAGGTCCACAATATACAAATTAAACAACCAAGGTGTAAGAACCCTATCTTGTTTGAGAGCTCTGTATGTATAGAACCTGAAGGAGTGTGAATAATTTATGCTGAGCTTGACCTTGAACGAAGTGGCCAAGTAAAGCAGCTCAATGGCTTGCAGCAGAGTCGGAGGCATGTGCCATATATTCGGTTTATCCATAGATGATTTCTGTTGACACGGTCAAATGCTGGGGTACAATAAGCTAAGCAAGTGTATAATGTAATTTTCTTAGGCATAGACTTCTCAATCAGCATGGCTAGAGATACCAAGATCTCAATAGTACTCGCCACTGCACAGAAACCAAATTGATTAAACAGATTTGGATTGAGGTCGCACGCCCAAGACAATAGATCTTTCAGCAACGAATTTGCAAATCACTTTGGAGCAGATTTAAGAGCCCCTAGCACCTCCTTGCGCCACATTAGTGTCATTTTGTTTTACGCTAATGTGGCCCAATGAGGCTAAAAACGCTGCGCTAAATTCACAAAATGGGCCCAAGCATAATGTATGCAAAGGGGGCGTTCCCCGTAATGGGGACAAAAAAATGGCGCAAAAAAATCTGCTCAGAGCAGGCGTTAGAAGGAGGCACCCCATTGTTTACAATGAGCCCCAAAGGGCTTTATAGGATTAGCGTCAACATTTTTGGTGCTAATCCTGCAAAGCTCCGAACTAGCATCAAACATTTTGACGCTAGTTCCCCGAACTACTGCCATGGTGCACTGTATCTTAAATAGTGCACACACATGGTGGCGTTAGGGGTGGGCGCTAAGGGGTGCAAGAAGAGTGGCACTGCACTGGGTGCCGCACCACTTTTTTTTTAAATCAGGCTCTTTGACTTTACTTCTTGCCACACAATTAATCTATAGCAACGTGGGTCCGAAGTGGAAACCTTTTTTAAATACAGACTGTATGATAGAGCCGCGTCACAGGTCCAAAATGGTCAATGAGGTTAAACAATGTGAAAATAAACGGTGAAAGGTTCCGGGTCTGGAGTCGCTGTCAGGTTTATATAGGGCGGTTGAAAGACAGCTTGGGCCCGCAGCACTATCAGAACTACTTTTCCGGGGGGTTTCCTGTATTTGTTGCAATGTACACGCCACTGAAAAAGGAGGCACCATCAAGGATGTTAGTACAGCCATTAGATTGAAGTAAAGAACCCCTTATGATGCAGGAATGTGGGTTACCCATGCATCGTGGGGGGCCGTTATTAACCGTGGGCTTGGACCTGGACTTTTTCTTTCCTGTTCCTTTAGCTGCCAAAATTTCCCTTGATTTTGATGTGAGCAGGTGGCAAACAGTTCCAAATGGCGTATGCCTTGCTGACTCTTTTCACCTCCAAATGGCTCTTTTATGGACTTTGCGTAGCGCTTTGCCTTTTTATGACTGTGTGGCGTCATCAGGGCATTCACGTAGTAGTCAGATCTCCTTGTTTATCATTGACCTTTTACCCTGCATAGTTTTGGACTACCAGGAGTTTACTAGTTTGGAGTTAGATAAGCTTCCCTTTAGGGCCCTCCTGTGGGCACAAACTTACTAATGACTGTTTCTGTATTTGCTGACAAGCTAATATAGGCCCATATTTATGAAAAATGGTGCACAACTGCGATAGTGCAGTTGTGCATCATTTTTATTAACACAAGCTAACGCCATTCCCTAACGCCATCCATGCAGCATATTTATAAAATGATGCACAATGGGGCTAAAGAATGGCTAGCGTCTTAAAAAAAGACGCTAGATGGTGTTAGAGGAAATGGCGCAAGTGGGTCAAAAATGACATTAGGCTGCTTAGCAGCAACATTTCTGCAGCTAGTCAGCCTAGAGTCATTTTTTGAGACACAAGCAGCCAAAAAATGACTCCTGTCTAACTATAGACAGGAGTCATTACCACTACCCCAGTGCCCACCACAGGGGACCAGTGCCCCAGGGCAAGCCCAAATAGCCAGTGGTAGCCAGGGGGGCCCATGCAAGGGGCCCCCAGTGGCACACCACACACAAATACATACACTTACCTGGGATGGACTCCCTCCTCCTGTAGTGTCCCTGTGGTGTGGGTGGTGGTGATGCTGGGGTTTGGGGTGGGCATCTTTGTGCCCATTCCATGGTGTTTACCCATGGAAATGGGCCTACCTGCACATTAACGCCTGGTCTGACCAGGCGTTAAACAATGGCACTAAGCGGGCTTAGTGCCATTATTTAGGTCGGCCTCCCACCAGCGTGATGTTTCAGTGTTAAATATGGCTCTGGAGGCTAGCGTCATTTTTAGGAAAGGAACACCTACCTTGCATCTCATTGATGCAAGGTGGGTTGGTGCTTCCTAGAAATGGCACTAACTCCAATATTTTGATGCTAGATGGGTCTAGCGTCAAAATATAAATATGGTGTAAAGAAATGGCTCCCTGTTGCAGTTACCCCCCACTTTTTGCCTGATACTGATGCTGACTTGACTGAGAAGTGTGCTGGGACCCTGCTAACCAGGCCCCAGCACCAGTGTTCCTTCACCTAAAATGTACCATTGTATCCACAATTGGCACACCCTGGCATTCAGATAACTCCCTTGTAACTGGTACTTCTAGTACCAAGGGCCCTGATGCCAAGGAAGGTCTCTAAGGGCTGCAGCATGTCTTATGCCACCCTGGAGACCTCTCACTCAGCACAGACGCACTGCTTGCCAGCTTGTGTGTGCTAGGGAGGACAAAAACGAGTAAGTCAACATGGCACTCCCCTCAGGGTGCCATGCCAGCCTCTCACTGCCTATGCAGTATAGGTCAGACACCCCTCTAGCAGGCCTTACAGCCCTAAGGCAGGGTGCACTATACCATAGGTGAGGGTACCAGTGCATGAGCATGGTACCCCTACAGTGTCTAAACAAAACCTTAGACATTGTAAGTGCAGGGTAGCCATAAGAGTATATGGTCTGGGAGTCTGTCAAACACGAACTCCACAGCACCATAATGGCTACACTGAAAACTGGGAAGTTTGGTATCAAACTTCTCAGCACAATAAATGCACACTGATGCCAGTGTACATTTTATTGTAAAATACACCACAGAGGGCACCTTAGAGGTGCCCCCTGAAACTTAACCGACTATCTGTGTAGGCTGACTAGTTTTAGCAGCCTGCCACAAACCGAGACATGTTGCTGGCCCCATGGGGAGAGTGCCTTTGTCACTCTGAGGCCAGTAACAAAGCCTGCACTGGGTGGAGATGCTAACACCTCCCCCAGGCAGGAATTGTCACACCTGGCGGTGAGCCTCAAAGGCTCACCTCCTTTGTGCCAACCCAGCAGGACACTCCAGCTAGTGGAGTTGCCCGCCCCCTCCGGCCAGGCCCAAATTTTGGCGGCAAGGCCGGAGAAAATAATGAGAAAAACAAGGAGGAGTCACTGGCCAGTCAGGACAGCCCCTAAGGTGTCCTGAGCTGAGGTGACTCTAACTTTTAGAAATCCTCCATCTTGCAGATGGAGGATTCCCCCAATAGGGTTAGGATTGTGACCCCCTCCCCTTGGGAGGAGGCACAAAGAGGGTGTACCCACCCTCAGGGCTAGTAGCCATTGGCTACTAACCCCCCAGACCTAAACACGCCCTTAAATTTAGTATTTAAGGGCTACCCTGAACCCTAGAAAATTAGATTCCTGCAACTACAAGAAGAAGGACTGCCCAGCTGAAAACCCCTGCAGCGGAAGACCAGAAGACGACAACTGCCTTGGCTCCAGAAACTCACCGGCCTGTCTCCTGCCTTCCAAAGATCCTGCTTCAGCGACGCCTTCCAAAGGGACCAGCGACCTCGACATCCTCTGAGGACTGCCCCTGCTTCGAAAAGACAAGAAACTCCCGAGGACAGCGGACCTGCTCCAAGAAAAGCTGCAACTTTGTTTCCAGCAACTTTAAAGAACCCTGCAAGCTCCCCGCAAGAAGCGTGAGACTTGCAACACTGCACCCGGCGACCCCGACTCGGCTGGTGGCGATCCAACACCTCAGGAGGGACCCCAGGACTACTCTGATACTGTGAGTACCAAAAGCTGTCCCCCCTGAGCCCCCACAGTGCCGCCTGCAGAGGGAATCCCGAGGCTTCCCCTGACCGCGACTCTTTGAACCTAAAGTCCCGACGCCTGGGAGAGACCCTGCACCCGCAGCCCCCAGGACCTGAAGGACCGGACTTTCACTGGAGAAGTGACCCCCAGGAGTCCCTCTCCCTTGCCCAAGTGGAGGTTTCCCCGAGGAACCCCCCCCTTGCCTGCCTGCAGCGCTGAAGAGATCCCGAGATCTCTCATAGACTAACATTGCGAACCCGACGCTGGTTTCTACACTGCACCCGGCCGCCCCCGCGCCGCTGAGGGTGAAATTTCTGTGTGGGCTTGTGTCCCCCCCGGTGCCCTACAAAACCCCCCTGGTCTGCCCTCCGAAGACGCGGGTACTTACCTGCAAGCAGACCGGAACCGGGGCACCCCCTTCTCTCCATTCTAGCCTATGTGTTTTGGGCACCACTTGGAACTCTGCACCTGACCGGCCCTGAGCTGCTGGTGTGGTGACTTTGGGGTTGCTCTGAACCCCCAACGGTGGGCTACCTTGGACCCAGAACTAAGCCCTGTAAGTGTCTTACTTACCTGGTTAACCTAACAAATACTTACCTCCCCTAGGAACTGTGAAAATTGCACTGTGTCCACTTTTAAAACAGCTATTTGTGAATAACTTGAAAAGTATACATGCAATTTTGATGATTTGAAGTTCCTAAAGTACTTACCTGCAATACCTTTCGAATGAGATATTACATGTAGAATTTGAACCTGTGGTTCTTAAAATAAACTAAGAAAAGATATTTTTCTATATAAAAACCTATTGGCTGGATTTGTCTCTGAGTGTGTGTACTTCATTTATTGTCTATGTGTATGTACAACAAGTGCTTAACACTACTCCTTGGATAAGCCTACTGCTCGACCACACTACCACAAAATAGAGCATTAGTATTATCTATTTTTACCACTATTTTACCTCTAAGGGGAACCCTTGGACTCTGTGCATGCTATTCCTTACTTTGAAATAGCACATACAGAGCCAACTTCCTACATTGGTGGATCAGCGGTGGGGTACAAGACTTTGCATTTGCTGGACTACTCAGCCAATACCTGATCACACGACAAATTCCAAAATTGTCATTAGAAATTCATTTTTGCAATTTGAAATTTTGCTAAATTCTTAAAAGTCCTGCTAGGGCCTTGTGTGTTAAGTCCCTGTTTAGCATTGTCTTTTTAGAGTTTAAAAGTTTGTTAAAAGTTTGAATTAGATTCTAGAAACAGTTTTAGATTCTTAAAAAAGTATTCCAACTCTTAGCAGAATAATGTCTGATACAGAGATGCAGGTGGTGGAACTCGACACCACACCTTACCTCCATCTTAAGATGAGGGAGCTAAGGTCTCTCTGTAATATAAAGAAAATAACCATTGGCTCCAGACCTACCAAAATTCAGCTCCAGGAGCTGTTGGCAGAGTTTGAAAAAGCCATCCCCTCTGAGGATGACTTCACAGAGGAAGAAATTAGTGACTTGGAGGGCAATTCCCCCCTTCCAGTCCTAAATAGGGAGACCAGGGCCTCTCAAGCCCTGTCTCCAAAAATGATAGTCAGAAATGTTGCTTCCCTCACAGGAGGGTCCAGCATTTCTGAAATCACTGAGGATGCTCTCAGTGAAGATGACCCCCTGTTAGCCAGGATGGTCAAAAGATTGGCTTTGGAAAAGCAGCTCCTAGCCATAGAAAGGGAAAGAAAAGAGATGGGCCTAGGTCCCATCAATGGTGGCAGCAACTTAAATAGGGTCAGAGATTCTCCTGACATCCTAAAAATCCCCAAAGGGATTGTAACAAAATATGAAGATGGTGATGACATCACCAAATGGTTCACAGCTTTTGAGAGGGCTTGTGTAACCAGAAAAGTGAACAGATCTCACTGGGGTGCTCTCCTTTGGGAAATGTTCACTGGAAAGTGTAGGGATAGACTCCTCACACTCTCTGGAAAAGATGCAGAATCTTATGACCTCATGAAGGGTACCCTGATTGAGGGCTTTGGATTCTCCACTGAGGAGTATAGAATTAGATTCAGGGGGGCTCAAAAATCCTCGAGCCAGACCTGGGTTGATTTTGTAGACTACTCAGTAAAAACACTGGATGGTTGGTTAACTGGAAATGAAGTGTGTGACTATGTTGGGCTTTATAATTTGTTTATGAAAGAACACATTTTAAGTAACTGCTTCAATGAAAAGTTGCATCAGTATCTGGTAGACCTAGGTCCAATTTCTCCCCAAGAATTGGGAAAGAAGGCAGACCACTGGGTCAAGACTAGGGTAACCAAAACTTCCACTGGGGGTGACCAAAAGAAAGGGGTTACAAAAACTCCCCAGGAGAAAGTGGGTGACACTAGAAACAAAGAAAAAGAGTCCTCTGTAGGCCCCCAAAAACCAGAACAGGTGGGTGGGCCCCAAGACACAACCCAAAACAAAGGTGGGTACCAGGGTAAGAACTGGGATGCCACTAAGGCCTGGTGCCACAACTGTAAACAGTCTGGGCACCACACCAAGGACACTTCTTGTCCCAAAAACAAACCCCAGAACAAAATTCCTGGGGTAACCAGTGTAGCCATGGGAGATGACTCCTCAGATGAGGAGGTCTTCCTAGCCTTCAACTGGAAACAGGGCCCAACAGGTGAGTTGGAGATTCCAGAGGGAAGTAGACACTTCCACCACCTACTGGTGAATGGAATCCCAACCACTGCCCTGAGAGACACTTGTGCCAGTCACACTATTGTGCATGACAGGCTGGTGCTCTCAAACCAGTACATCCCAGGTGAGACTGCCAGGGTAAGAGTTAGCCTAGACAGGGTCACTAAGAGGCCTGTGGCTTTAGTACCCATAGAAGTGGGTGGCACTCTTAGCTGGAGAAGGGTAGTAGTCAGTACAGACCTCCCCCTTGATTGTCTCCTTGGAAATGACTACCCAGAGGTTAGTCAGAGCCCAAGAGAGGAACTGGTCCAGTGCCAGTCCTCTCCCAAGGATTCTGGAAGTCCTGCCTCTGCAGTAAATGCAAGCAGGCCCCAGAAGAAGAAGAAAAGAAAACAGAGTAGGAAGGGTGGACAACCTTTAGCCAAGGTTACAGCAAGCCAGGGAGATTCTGCTCCAGTAGGGGAGAACTCCAAAAATGGCCCTGATAAAGTCCAACCTGACCCACAAGAAGTCCTGGCTAGTCAGGCAACTGTTAAACCTGAGTGGGTGGCTCCTCAGCTAACAGAAGAAAGAGTGGAAGAAGGGTGTTTACTACAAAATGTGGTGACCCCCCACTCTAATACAGCAGACAGGCACCCTGAACCCAAAGAAGCCTGTAACTTAGCCCCTTCCCTTGTAGGTGAAGAGCTAAAGGTGTGGTTCTGGGCACTGACAGCTGTCAGTGGCCTCTGCTGGGTGTTAGCCTTTACGGCTGCACTATCCTTGGCATGGTGGTCAGACCCCATGCCAAATAGCAAGTTAGGCCCCCTGACCCTGTTGGTCATGGTGGGGTTACTCCAGCTCTGGGTAACCTCTTTGGGTAAGCTAGGGATGACCCTGGCTAAGATAAGATTAGCAGAGGTGGATACCTCTAAACCCAAAATAAAAAGAATGGGTGGAGACATTGAAGAGGCAGACAAGAGGCAATTCAGACTAGGTCCTATCACTGTGGAAGTGGGTCAGTTCCCCAAAGGGAATGACCTGAACAGAAGGATGTAAGGCAGAGTAGGCCCTGCAACTAACCAGCCTATTTCTCCTACTCTTCCTCGCCTGACAGACTAGGAAGACTCTCCCAGCTTGGGCTGAGTCTCCTGGCCTGTGGGCTGGGGGGGGCTTGTGTAAAGAAATGGCTCCCTGTTGCAGTTACCCCCCACTTTTTGCCTGATACTGATGCTGACTTGACTGAGAAGTGTGCTGGGACCCTGCTAACCAGGCCCCAGCACCAGTGTTCCTTCACCTAAAATGTACCATTGTATCCACAATTGGCACACCCTGGCATTCAGATAAGTCCCTTGTAACTGGTACTTCTAGTACCAAGGGCCCTGATGCCAAGGAAGGTCTCTAAGGGCTGCAGCATGTCTTATGCCACCCTGGAGACCTCTCACTCAGCACAGACACACTGCTTGCCAGCTTGTGTGTGCTAGGGAGGACAAAAACGAGTAAGTCAACATGGCACTCCCCTCAGGGTGCCATGCCAGCCTCTCACTGCCTATGCAGTATAGGTCAGACACCCCTCTAGCAGGCCTTACAGCCCTAAGGCAGGGTGCACTATACCATAGGTGAGGGTACCAGTGCATGAGCATGGTACCCCTACACTGTCTAAACAAAACCTTAGACATTGTAAGTGCAGGGTAGCCATAAAAGTATATGGTCTGGGAGTCTGTCAAACACGAACTCCACAGCACCATAATGGCTACACTGAAAACTGGGAAGTTTGGTATCAAACTTCTCAGCACAATAAATGCACACTGATGCCAGTGTACATTTTATTGTAAAATACACCTTAGAGGTGCCCCCTGAAACTTAACCGACTATCTGTGTAGGCTGACTAGTTTTAGCAGCCTGCCACAAACCGAGACATGTTGCTGGCCCCATGGGGAGAGTGCCTTTGTCACTCTGAGGCCAGTAACAAAGCCTGCACTGGGTGGAGATGCTAACACCTCCCCCAGGCAGGAATTGTCACACCTGGCGGTGAGCCTCAAAGGCTCACCTCCTTTGTGCCAACCCAGCAGGACACTCCAGCTAGTGGAGTTGCCCGCCCCCTCCGGCCAGGCCCCACTTTTGGCGGCAAGGCCGGAGAAAATAATGAGAAAAACAAGGAGGAGTCACTGGCCAGTCAGGACAGCCCCTAAGGTGTCCTGAGCTGAGGTGACTCTAACTTTTAGAAATCCTCCATCTTGCAGATGGAGGATTCCCCCAATAGGGTTAGGATTGTGACCCCCTCCCCTTGGGAGGAGGCACAAAGAGGGTGTACCCACCCTCAGGGCTAGTAGCCATTGGCTACTAACCCCCCAGACCTAAACACGCCCTTAAATTTAGTATTTAAGGGCTACCCTGAACCGTAGAAAATTAGATTCCTGCAACTACAAGAAGAAGGACTGCCCAGCTGAAAACCCCTGCAGCGGAAGACCAGAAGACGACAACTGCCTTGGCTCCAGAAACTCACCGGCCTGTCTCCTGCCTTCCAAAGATCCTGCTTCAGCGACGCCTTCCAAAGGGACCAGCGACCTCGACATCCTCTGAGGACTGCCCCTGCTTCGAAAAGACAAGAAACTCCCGAGGACAGTGGACCTGCTCCAAGAAAAGCTGCAACTTTGTTTCCAGCAACTTTAAAGAACCCTGCAAGCTCCCCGCAAGAAGCGTGAGACTTGCAACACTGCACCCGGCGACCCCGACTCGGCTGGTGGCGATCCAACACCTCAGGAGGGACCCCAGGACTACTCTGATACTGTGAGTACCAAAACCTGTCCCCCCTGAGCCCCCACAGTGCCGCCTGCAGAGGGAATCCCGAGGCTTCCCCTGACCGCGACTCTTTGAACCTAAAGTCCCGACGCCTGGGAGAGACCCTGCACCCGCAGCCCCCAGGACCTGAAGGACCGGACTTTCACTGGAGAAGTGACCCCCAGGAGTCCCTCTCCCTTGCCCAAGTGGAGGTTTCCCCGAGGAACCCCCCCCCTTGCCTGCCTGCAGCGCTGAAGAGATCCCGAGATCTCTCATAGACTAACATTGCGAACCCGACGCTGGTTTCTACACTGCACCCGGCCGCCCCTGCGCCGCTGAGGGTGAAATTTCTGTGTGGGCTTGTGTCCCCCCCGGTGCCCTACAAAACCCCCCTGGTCTGCCCTCCGAAGACGCGGGTACTTACCTGCAAGCAGACCGGAACCGGGGCACCCCCTTCTCTCCATTCTAGCCTATGTGTTTTGGGCACCACTTGGAACTCTGCACCTGACCGGCCCTGAGCTGCTGGTGTGGTGACTTTGGGGTTGCTCTGAACCCCCAACGGTGGGCTACCTTGGACCCAGAACTAAGCCCTGTAAGTGTCTTACTTACCTGGTTAACCTAACAAATACTTACCTCCCCTAGGAACTGTGAAAATTGCACTAAGTGTCCACTTTTAAAACAGCTATTTGTGAATAACTTGAAAAGTATACATGCAATTTTGATGATTTGAAGTTCCTAAAGTACTTACCTGCAATACCTTTCGAATGAGATATTACATGTAGAATTTGAACCTGTGGTTCTTAAAATAAACTAAGAAAAGATATTTTTCTATATAAAAACCTATTGGCTGGATTTGTCTCTGAGTGTGTGTACTTCATTTATTGTCTATGTGTATGTACAACAAGTGCTTAACACTACTCCTTGGATAAGCCTACTGCTCGACCACACTACCACAAAATAGAGCATTAGTATTATCTATTTTTACCACTATTTTACCTCTAAGGGGAACCCTTGGACTCTGTGCATGCTATTCCTTACTTTGAAATAGCACATACAGAGCCAACTTCCTACATATGGACTTAAGTTAGCGTCGCTTTAGCGTCAAAATTAATGACGCTAAGGCCACGCTAATCTTCCATAAATATGGGCCATAATGTCGCAGTTGTCAATTAAAATCACTAACAAAGAAAAATTAGCAATATTCATTCTGTTTATTTTATATTCTTTAGTAGTTGTGATCTAAGTGACCAGACTGCCTCTCTCCATGTTTCCTGTATACAAATAAAATCATAAGAGCACCAAAAAGTAATCTCCTCTGGATCTTGTAAGATTTTTGTGACACCACCCACCAGGTGCTGCTCCTCCGCTATGGCAGAGGAGCGTCCCCCCCCACCAACAGCAGCCGCTGCAAAACTTATACTACAAAACAATAATAAACTAGGTTTATTATTGTTTTGTGATAAAAGGGTCAAGGCATTAGATATGATGACATCTGAGGGGGAGCGTGCAACATGTATGTTTGGCTGGGCGTTTCGGGACGGCCAAACATACATGTGCAGTAGGCTCTCTCCAGCCCAGCAACACAGTTGCCCGGCAGAAGAGAGCAGGCACAGGCTCCCAGTCTGCCTGGGAGCGCTCTGGCTGGGCACTCCCAGACAATCCAAATGGTGCTTTGAGCAGTGTCAGGATTGGCTGCAGGGAAGACAGGAGAGGAGCGGTGAGATGGCTGCGGGGGCGGAGAAGCAGGTAAGTGATAAAAAAAATATATATATTAATTCAGCCCCCCCACCCCGTGCTGCCCCAACAAAGCCCTGCGAGCAGCTCCTGCCACCCACATTCCAGGGTAGGATGGAAACTTTTTGATTCATTCTACATACGAGTGGTCTTGCAGCAAGCAAACACCAATTGTTCTGGTGGACATCACTCTTGAACACTTCCCTGAAATTGCAGCATCTGCCTTGTCGGAGTTCCCAGGCGATGGCTATTAATCACTTGTGGCAGTAAGAGCTTCTTTTCTGGACTGTTAGGATTTCTAACAATAGGGTGTTAAGAGCTTTTGCATCGGGGTAAGTAAGAGCTGTTGGTGGCCCGGGGTGGCAGAAGCATTAGAATGGATTTATTGACCGTCTAGCATAAGCGACCGACAGTGTTCTGTAGTGTTGTTACTCCTTGAAAGTATATAACTAGCTATCTCCTCTGAGGCCAAGTACATAGCTGCTAAGGTTTCAGGTTGCTATATGTGACCTCTTCATAAATTCAGTGTAATTATGAGTGAGATTTCAATGACTATAGGTCTGATTTATATATTGACAGATGAGTTACTCTGTCATAATGGTGACAGATATCCTGTCCGCCTAAATCTAAACCCCACAGGATATTATGGCATTTAGATTTCGGCAGGCGGGAAATTCGTCACCGTTGTGACATAGTAACTTGTCCGCCAATATCTAAATCAGGTCATAGGAGTGACACTGTAATGGGTTCTTTATCCCAATTAGAAGAGATATTGGAATAAGGCGACAGGCGTGGGAATTGTGGGGTTAACTAATTTATTTGTGCTCTGTTCTAAGACGGAGTTATTATCTCTTCTTTCTTGTTCACAATGCCAGTCTTGTTTTAGTCAAACAAAAACAATAAAATCCCCTTTTCTCTTTCAGGGTTCTTGTGGTAATACGGATGTGGTCTGGTCCAACGTTGAGAAGGGGTCCGGTCTTCCCATACGTCAGCGGCCCAGGTTCTCCCAAAATAAAGAAGGACAAAACAGGTAAGTGGGGAATAAGAATATATTTTTTTTTTGGGGGGTTAATAGGGTGGTGGGGGAATAGGTAGGAGTGAAGGGCGGTGAGGGATAACTTTTCTTTGGTTTGTGTTTCTCCCCCTGTGTTTTCTCAGAAGTTCCCTTCCTTTTTTTTGAGAAATTATTCTGGCTGTTGGTTTTTCTCGTGAGGTTAGGGTTATCTAGGGCTTTCCTTTATACAATCTCCCCTTCCCTGCAGGACCTCTCTCTTCTCCCCTTAATCCCCCTGATTCTTAATAACCACCCTGAACCAAAACCCCAGTTGCGGTACGAACGTACCTGCGGTGGCCACGCCCCTCCAGGGACACGGCCGGCTTTCTGGCGGTCTCCCGGCTTCTCTGGGACAGGGGCGGGAGGTCCCCTGAGCTTTTCCGTTCTCTGTGGGCTTTCTTCCTTTGCTGTGGGATCCTCGTTGACGGTCCGTGGTGCTCGTGGTTCATCCTCTTCGCCTCGTGCTTTTTGAGCGTTTCTTTCCGTCTCCGTTCCTCTGCTTCCGGGTCCGTCTTTTCTTTCGATTTCCTTCCTGACGCAGAAGGCGTCCGACGTCATATCCCTGAGTCCTTCTCGGGTGCCCCGTGGGTATGTTTCTGCGGCTGCCGTACTTTCCTGGGAACCGGCGTCGGGAGACGTCCGGTTACACATCCCCTCCCTCGAATGGGGCCGTTCGAGACCCACAGGTCCCGGTAACCGGGACAAATAGTCAGCCTGTCCCATAAGGTCACCTGGGAGATGGCAAACCTGGAAGGAGAAAGGTTGAAGCTCCATAAACCATCTCAGAATGCGATTGTTGGTATCTTTATATCTCGAGAGCCAGGTAAGGGGAGCGTGATCCGTATATAAAAGGAAGGATCTCCCTAAGAGGTAATATTGCAGGCTTTCAATCGCCCACTTAATGGCGAGACATTCCCGTTCTATAATGGGATATTTCTGTTCCCTGGGAAAAAGTTTACGACTTATAAAGACCACGGGATGGCTTATATTGCTTTCATCCTTCTGAAAAAGCACGGCTCCCAGACCTACGTCGGAGGCATCCGTTTGAAGGTGAAAGGGGGTATCAAACTCAGGGCATTTTAAAATCGGTTGGGTAGTGAGACATCTTTGTAAGGTATGGTAACTATGGTATTGAGCCGGGTTTAGTTTCGTAATATTTTTGGGCTGACCTTTTCTTAGGAGGTCGGTCAGGGGGGCGGCCAAGGTGGAATAATGTGGTATAAATCTTCGATAGTACCCCACTAGGCCTAAAAACGAACGGACCTCCTTTTTCGTGGTGGGAGCATTGATGCGGAGGATGGCTTCTACTTTATTTGTTTGTGATCTAAGTATACCTTTTCCTATGTGATAGCCTAGGTAAGATATCTCATTAAAAGCCAGTCGGCTTTTGGAGGCGTTGGCTGTCAGTCCAGCCCTTCGTAATGCTGTAAAGATATTGTCTAAATGCGTTAAATGGTCCTCCCAAGTCTCGCTATAAATAACGATATCATCCAGATATGCAGCAGCGTATCTGGTATGAGGTCGTAGAATGGTGTCAATGAGACGTTGGAAGGTGGCAGGTGCCCCATGTAACCCGAAAGGGAGAACATTAAAATGATATAGTCCTGAGGGAGTAGAGAAGGCCATTTTTTCTTTATCTTCTGGTGCCAAAGGAATCTGCCAGTATCTTTTGGTCAAGTCGAGGGTAGACATGTACCTAGCTTTTCCCAATTTTTCTAAGAGTTTGTCTACCCTTGGAAGGGGATAGGTGTCAAACTGGGATACAGAATTGACTCGTCTGAAGTCAATACAAAAACGTATAGACCCATCTGGCTTGGGCACCAATACCACCGGTGAACACCAGGGACTTTGGGAAGGCTCTATAATGTCCAGGTCTAAAAAAAATTCTATTTCACTTTCTACCAGAACCTTTCTAGCTTCAGGGATACGATAAGGCTGTAACCGTACTATCTTGCCAGGTTGTTTTATGATTTGATGATGTACCAACTTGGTTCTACCGGGTATCGAGGAGAACACATGGGTATGATCATTGAGGAGTTGGGTTAATTGTCTACTCTGTTGAATCGAGATTTCTGTATTTATTGTAGGTACTTCCCCACCGCTAGGACGATCAGTGGGGCACCACCCTATCTCCAATTCCTTAACCGTGTTAACTAGATATCCCCTGTTCTGGTCTGGCAGTGGTTCTTCCCATCTTTTTAACAAATTAACATGAAAGATCTGTGACCTATTGGGACTATCTGTGAGCTGAATCTTATAAGTCACGGGTGTTACTATCCCTATCACGTTATATGGTCCCTGCCACTTTGCTAACAGTTTGTTGTCGGAACTGGGGAGAAGCACTAACACCTTATCTCCTACGGAGAAAGTTCTTAAGTGAGTATTCCTATCGTAATATCTTTTCTGTTTATCTTGAGCCTTCTCCATATGTTCCCTTACGTTTTCCCACACTGTTTGTAGGCGGGATTTTAATTCACGGGTATACTCCAGGATGGACTTTTCCCCATCCTCCTCCTCCCATAACTCCGCTGCCATGTCTAATAGGGTCCTGGGCTGTCGGCCGAACAATAATTCAAATGGACTATGGCCCGTAGAAGCTTGTTCATGGGTCCTAATAGCGTATAATACTAACGGGAGTTTCCTATCCCAGTCTTTACCTGACTCTGAAATAGATTTCTTTAGAAGAGTTTTCAGAGTGCGGTTATATCGTTCCACCAAGCCATCCGTCTGTGGATGATAAACCGACGTCCGCAACTGTTTGATCCCCAGAAGTTGACATATCTGTGTCATCAAGTTGGACATGAACTGGGTACCTTGGTCTGTTAAGATTTCTCGGGGAAAACCGATTCGGGAGAAGCACCCTATCATGGCATGGGCAACACTCTTGGTGTTAATACTGGTGAGAGGGACGGCCTCGGGGTATCTGGTGGCGTAATCTACTAATATTAGTATATAACGGTAGCCTCTAGAAGAGGGTAGGAGAGGGCCTACAATGTCCATTCCTATTCTTGAAAAAGGGATGTCTATGATGGGAAGAGGCTGCAAAGGGGCTCTTCTCTTTGAACCAGGATCAATCATTTGGCATTTAGGACACTGCTGACAGAATCTCCTAATTTGTGAAAAGACCCCCGGCCAGTAGAACTTCCTCAACAGATACTCTTCCGTTTTCTCCCTCCCATAGTGACCCCCCCCCGGTTGGCTGTGGGCTAGGTGTAGGACTTGTTGTCTATACGGTTCGGGAACTATCAACTGTTTCTTTTCTTCTCTGACATTGATAGTGACTCGATATAACAGATTTCTAATTATTGTGAAAGATGGACCCTTGTCTTGGAGGGTCCGCGGTCGGGCACTTTTCCAGGCATGAATCAGACTTGGATCTTCTCTTTGACAAATACGGTATGGGGGAAGGTCAGTAAGGCTGTGTAATTACCCTATCGGGGCCCGAGTTTTCTTGCACGTAAGCTTTTCTGGTTGCTCTTTTTTCTTTTCGGGAGGGTTGGTATCGAACTATCGGAGGTGGTATAGGTACGTTAGAGAAAGGAGCACTTTTCCACCAGGTACTCATATCCTCAGAATTTCTTGTACTATCAAGAAGTTCCGAGAAGTCTGTGAAGTCAGTCCCGATAATAGCTTTTTCAACTAGTTGTTCCACCACCCCCATCCTTATGGGAGTTACTTTTCCTTCCTAGGATAGGGTTGTCCAGATTAGGGGATATTCTCTTGTTTCTCCATGAATACAACAAATGGATACAGTAAGTCCTGAAGTGAAGGTAGGGCTACCTAGTAAATCAGCTCGGATTACGGACTGACTGCACCCTGAGTCGATGAGGGCCACTGTTGTTCTCCCATTGATAACAAGTCTCTTCTTATATTGGGTTTCTTTTCCCCCTGTATAGAAGACTCTCCCTCTAGTAACTCCTATTTCCATTGGTTCTGATTTTTCCGTTTTCAGGGGGCAAACCCGGGCGATATGTCCCCACTCTCCACAGCTAAAACACTGTGGTTGTTGTATATATGGTCTTTCAGGTCCTCGCGTTTTTCCCGGGTCCTCGGTTGTTCTTCGCCCCAGGGATGAGGATGGTCCGGGGTTCTGTCGGATTGGGTTAGGTGTTGGCCGTAAGGGGGGACCTTGAACTTGAGGGAGCGGTGAAAGGCACAGGCTAACTCAATGGTGGTGTTAGTATCTGGGTTTGGGTGTTGTTTGATCCAGTTACGCGTGTTGGTGGGTAGGGCGTCTAGATATTGTTCTAAGAGGACAACCTCAATGATATCTTCCCTATTAGTCCCAATGGGGCTTAACCATTTGAGACCCAAATCTTTAATCCGGAAATAAAGGGCCCGGGGATTCTCGGCGGGTCCCTATTTGGCTTTTCTAAACCGGACTCTGTAATGTTCTGTGTCAAAACCCACCCGCTCCAGGATGCTCTTTTTAATGTCCTGATAGGGTGTTGTTCCGCCTGGGTTTACCGCTTGATAAGCCGCTTGGAGAGTTCCTGTTAATAACGGAGCGATATATTGGCCCCATCTATCCTGGGGCCAGGTAGCAGAAGTGGCAACTCGCTCAAAATTGGTGAAAAAGGCATCCGGGTCTTCGCCTTCCTGATACCGCTGTAGGACCGAGCTGGGCACATTCAGATGCACCTGGGTGGCTGCAATCGTATCCGTGAGATTTTTAATTGCATTCTCATGGACCAATTGATTGTTGGCCATGATAGTGGCCTGACTTTTAAGAGCGCTTTGTAGGGCCTCCCTTTCCACTTTAGCCTCCTTCTGTTGCTCTTCCCACACAATTTGCAGATGCCTCTGTCCCTCGGCCAACTACTGCATCATATCGGATATCGTGGGCGTACCCTCCATGGTCTTAGATTACCTGCCGCCGTTCCAATATCCCACTTCTGACACCACTGTAATGGGTTCTTTATCCCAATTAGAAGAGATATTGGAATAAGGCGACAGGCGTGGGAATTGTGGGGTTAACTAATTTATTTGTGCTCTGTTCTAAGACGGAGTTATTATCTCTTCTTTCTTGTTCACAATGCCAGTCTTGTTTTAGTCAAACAAAAACAATAAAATCCCCTTTTCTCTATCAGGGTTCTTGTGGTAATCCGGATGTGGTCTGGTCCAACTTTGAGAAGGGGTCCGGTCTTCCCATACGTCAGCGGCCCAGGTTCTCCCAAAATAAAGAAGGACAAAACAGGTAAGTGGGGAATAAGAATATATATTTTTTTTTTGGGGTTAGTAGGGTGGTGGGGGAATAGGTAGGAGTGAAGGGCAGTGAGGGATAACTTTTCTTTGGTTTGTGTTTCTCCCCCTGTGTTTTCTCAGAAGTTCCCTTCCTTTTTTTTGAGAAATTATTCTGGCTGTTGGTTTTTCTCGTGAGGTTAGGGTTATCTAGGGCTTTCCTTTATACGATCTCCCCTTCCCTGCAGGACCTCTCTCTTCTCCCCTTAATCCCCCTGATTCTTAATAACCACCCTGAACCAAAACCCCAGTTGCGGTACGAACGTACCTGCGGTGGCAACGCCCCTCCAGGGATGCGGCCGGCTTTCTGGCGGTCTCCCGGCTTCTCTGGGACAGGGGCGGGAGGTCCCCTGAGCTTTTCCGTTCTCTGTGGGCTTTCTTCCTTTGCTGCGGGATCCTCGTTGACGGTCCGCGGTGCTCGTGGTTCGTCCTCTTCGCCTCGCGCTTTTTGAGCGTTTCTTTCCATCTCCGTTCCTCTGCTTCCGGGTCCGTCTTTTCTTTCGATTTCCTTCCTGACGCAGAAGGCGTCCAACGTCATATCCCTGAGTCCTTCTTGGGTGCCCCGGGGGTATGTTTCTGCGGCCGCCGTACTTTCCTGGGAACCGGCGTCAGGAGACGTCCGGTTACAGACATGTTCTTGTGAGAAAAATCAAGCTGAGCTTACACTATATTTTTTTAAACCCCCAGGGGAGACTCTGAATAGATCCCGCTTCTCTCCCCACCCCTCCTCCTGCCCCTCTATGATGTCAGCATGCCTCAGGTCACAGTTTTCCCCATTGGAGCCGAGGAAGCAGTTGTTAAGGCCACGCTCAATTCTGATGGGGAAACAGGCCAAAAACAGCCTCCCCAGCTTTCAGAGAAGCCTCCTTTGGAAGGGGAAAGTCTCCCCTTTCACACAACATCTTTGTGAAAGGGATTCCCAGTCATGGATTGCATCCGGGCTGCAAAGCACGGCCAGGTAACCCCACTAGACATCAGGTACTATATCTGGGGTGGGCGGCCCTTGTGGAAGTTGCCCTCCGCGGGGACATTATTTATTTTAAATGTTTTTGTGCAGGGGGTGTGCTATCGCATCCTCATAATCTACATTTAAAAATAATCAATTTAAAAAAAGGTTTTATTGAAAGAGGCTCGGGCTGTTAACAGAAGGGCTGACACCGTGTGGGGGCTAATTTTTTTTTATAGATCAGCCCCCCTCTATATATATATATATATAACATACTGGTGTAGGAATCTTCACAGAATTTTCCAAAAAACAATAGACATCACTTCAGTTGCTGCCTGGAAAGTTTCGGGGTGATCCATCAAGCGGGGGCTGAGAAAAAGGGGGAGTCCCAAAACAAGTTTTCCCCATTCATTTTTCCATAGGGATTTTAAACAGGGATAGCGCAGAAACCACTGGATGGAATGACACCAAAATTTAGCTATTGGTACAGAAAGACGCCTTTTCATTATTTGGTGAAAGTCTGTTCAGTAGTTTTCTAGTTTTTAAATGAAAACCAAATTTGCACATATAGGGATGCAAATCGTCTGTGGATTCAGAGGAAAAGCAAGGCTCAGACTGGCTGGCCGCAACCTGACAGAAACGTTGCAGCCACCATTTTGTTTCCTGCATTGCCCGGTGGGTGGGGGAAAACAGTGTAAAACATATAAGGGTTCAGGATACATGTATCCTGAACCATAGGACACATGGAGGGGTCCCTTAAAAATTGCCCTTCGTTTATTGGCCCAACCCGTGAATTTGAGGATCCTCTTCGTATCCTGGGGAAATGCAAGGCCCTGATTCGCTTGCCGCAACTTGACACAAATAGTAACGTGTGCGTTACAAAAAAAACATAGAAATTCACTGAAAAAAACTAAGATTACAGGGACGTAATTGTTAGGATATAGAATTTTTTAAAAACATAAACATTTACTGAAAAAACAGTGATAACTCTGCTGCATTGCTCCAGGACCATCCAGACCATGACAGCTTGTTCGAAATTCGGCCTGTCGTGGAACATTTGTCTGCCAGGTTTCCAGAGATTTATACCCTTGGAAAGAATATAGCCACCGACGAGTCCTTGGTCCTGTACAAACGGCGGCTGCTGTTTAGGCAGTACATAGCCAGTAGGGGAGCTCATTATCGCATCATGCTGTATATGCTGTGTGAGAGCTCTACTGGTCTTGTGTACACCTTGAGAGTGTATACAGGGGAGGACTCCACTCTAAACCCTATAGGTTGCCCTCCTACACTAGGGATCACAGGAAAGATTTATGGGAGCTTGTCCAGTCACTCCTTCACAAAGGTTATATTCTTTTATGTGGACAATTTCTATATGGCAGTAGAGCTGTCCAGTGAGGTCTACAAAGCTGGCAATGCGGCCTGCGGTATAGCTTATTGTCACCGAAAGGATTCCAGCAGGGGGTTGTTTGCAAGAAGCTCCAAAACTCCCAGAGCACTGCTTTGCATTCCAACAAACTACTCATAGTCAAGTCCTTGGATAGGTGTGATGTGTACGTGCTCACTACAATTTTTGATGAGAGCCCTTCCCCCGTTATGGTTTGGGGTGAGATAGCCGAAGTCCACAAGCTCACCTGTATACTTGATTGCAACAAGTACATGGGCTGAGTGGAAAAGAATGATCAGGGTCTGCAGCCATACAATACGAGTCATGAACTCGCACTTGGTACAAGAAACTGTTTACCCACCTGATCCAGATGGCAACATACAATGTGAATGTTGTTTATCGTCAGACAACCACAGGAAGACTCATGTCTTTGCTTGACTTTCAGTTGTCTGTGATTGAAAGTGTTTCTGCTGCTTCAGAACCAGCAGCCTCCACTTCATATGCTCTGTAGGAAGTGGCAAGGGTGCAAGAGTGAGACTTTGCTGATCACAGTCCTAAAACACCCCTGAGTCATGCTTACTGTCCCCACTGCCCATCGCAGCCAGGCTTGTGTTTTCCTACTTGCTTTATGTTGTGTCATACCAAAGCGAACTTCTGGGAAATTGACTGAGGTGGAGCTGCTGTTAGGTAAACCTTTCAATGGCTGTTCATAGCCACCTACCATCCATCTGCCACTACTTGGCTAAGCAAGCAGCCACAGGATTTTAGATCCTCTACTTCAGGAAATCTTGGACTTCCTTCCTGCCTGCTTGACACCTTTATCTGCTGTCAGAACGTGATAGGTTAACAAGTGCATTATAGTCCCCACATTGCACATTCTGGTGGACAGAATATATGCCACATTGCCACGGAGTATCCTGTAAAGGCATAACTGGATTTTCAAGTGCTTGTTAGGGAACTTATGTATGCTACACAAGGACCACCCTGAATGCCCACATGAACCAGAGTAAGTGTAATAAGTCAAACAAATGTCCAGTGGGACTTATTCACCAACATTTCTTCATGCGTTGAAAGGGTGCAAACTCAATTAGTAACCTGTATCATAACCAAAATTATTGAAAATGGGTACAGGACACAATGACTTGTTTGATGATTGTTTTCACATCTTTAGTATTTTTCAATAACATTGGGTATGATACACTGTAGCAATTAAGTTTTCACACTTTCAAGGCAAAGGTAAAAGGGTCAGTGAATTAGTCCTACAGGACATTTGTTTGGCTTATTACTTTAAAGAACTTTAGAGAACTTAGGCAGTATTCCCTAGCATGTCTGCCTTAGTTTCAACAGTAGATATGCTCTCTCAGATCAAGGAATAGACCTCGAAAGGCAAACTCAGACACCCCCAACTTGCATCCACAAACCAGAAAGAGTTGTATTTAGCATAGTAGGGCCCTGATTTATACTTTTTTTGTACCACATTTGTGTCATTTTTTTACACAAAAGCAGCGCAAACTTACAAAATACAATTGTATTTTGTACGTTTGTACCACTTTTGCATCAAAAAATGATGCAAACGCAGCACAAAAAATTAAAATCAGGGCCTAAGTGTGCTGAAGGTGCGTGGAAGACACATTTTCTTGAGCTTCAAGTAGCTAGGGATGGAAGGCATTAGTTTAGGTTCACCTGGCAGTTATACAAGATTAGTCAGGACTCTGATGAGGACAGAGACTTGAACGGATAATAAAAGATTATGCTAGGTGTGCTTTCCAAGGGATATTGCATAGATAGAAGGCAGATAATAAAGGTAGCACAAATACACATGCCATGACTTCATCTTCACCTATGGATTCAAATCCATTGGTGCCTCAATCATACTGAATTACGATCGCACATATGGTTTAATGATTGACCTTCCTGCCACGTTCATCCTCTGTCAGAACTTAGTAGATTTTCAGTTTGGTGTATGATAAGTGCATTACAGTCACATGACTGCACATAACGGTGGAAGGGACATATGCTATGTTCTCATGGACTACCATATATGTCAAAAACTGCAGTTCTTCATAGTTTATGACAGTCTCTTTAGGAAACTTCATGAAGATTCCCCAGCATGTCTGCCTCAGTTTCAATGGTAGATATGCTCCCTCAGTTCGAGGAATAGGCCTCGCAAGGCATCCTTGGACACCCCCAACTTTCATTCAAAACTGGAAGGAGTTGGATTTAGCACAGTGAGTGCACTAAAGGCGCATGAAAGACGTCTTCCTGAGCCTCATGTGGCTGTCATGGGAGCCATTAGTAAAGGTTCACTTTGCATGCATTCGGTACTGTTCAGGAAGAAGGAGGTTGTTACTTGACAGGTGGTAAAATGTAGTCAAACGTATTCCGCCCTGTAGCGTATGAATGTGATGGTTCCTTGTCTGGTGGCAGTAAGTTGATGTGAGTGCATTGATTGATTGGATTTGGGCCTGTGCCCATCGGTATGAATGTCCTGTGTGTGGTGCATGAATGGCATGTAAATAGACCATAAAGCTGTCGGTGCCGTGAAGAGGCTTTATAGCTCACCTTCAGAAGGCTTGGTTTCAATATTCAGATACATTAATAAGTATTTATGCTTTGAAACCAGAATTTCCAGAGGTGCTAAACCTAACCAGTGTGAGTGGTGGATTAACTTTAACAAATTAGTGCCAGATTTATATCTGTGGTGGTAAGATATACTAAGAACTCCTTGTTCTCTCTTTATCATTATGGGTGCTGTGGATTTTAGGCCCTAGCTCAGCCGGCACCTAGGCAAACCTGTACATTTTTTTAGAACTGGACAGGCAAGGGAGTTTAGAAGTGCATAACCTGTGTGGGTCTCACCTGTTGTTTTTACCAACAATCCCATGCAAAGCTCAAACTTTACCTAAAAAACACATTTTCCTTCCATTTCCATGAGGAAACGTCCTGAAATCTGCAGGGAGCCACACGTTTCCTACCACCCAGCATTGCCTGATGTCTCCCAAGAAAAATTTGTGCCTCACTTGTGTTGGTGGACCAAGTGCCTGCAACAGGGAAGGGTCCAAAACATATTGTAGAGATATCAAAATTATCTATCACAGAACAACCTGTTTTTGTAAGGGGGACACCTGAGTTTTTGATCCTGGGCTCGGCGGCCATACAATGAAACCTACTAAACCCAGACATTTCTACACCTTGAAGGAGTCCAGGGAGGTGTGGTTTGTGTGCATTCCCAAAGTTTTCTTACCCAGAATACCCTGCAAACATGAAATGGGAACATTAACACTATTTTTCCTTGCATTTCTGTGATGTAAATTACAGGAATGTGGGGAATGTTGTTGATCCCTGCACATTCCTGTAGTTTTTGTCACAGAAATGCAAGGAAAATTAGTATTTTATTCAATGTTTCACTTTTGCAGGGCATTCTGGGTGAGAGCCACACATGTCAGCCCACCTTGGATACCCCTAGGTGTCTAGTTTTCAAAAATGGACAGGTTGGCTACGTTTCCCTAGGTGCTGGCTGAGCTAGCGTCCAAAACCTTGAGCTACCCACATTGGGAAAAAAGGGTCAATTTTTTAAAAGAAAAATATTTGTTGTTCATGTTGTGTTTTGGAGCAATTTCTGTTGTGGGCACTAGGCCTACCCATACAAGTGAGGTATCATTTTTATCCAGAGACCTAGGAGAACGCCGGGTGGAAGGAAGTTTATGGCTCCCCGCAGATTCCTGAACTTTCTATCACAGAAATTTCAGGAAAATATGTTTTTTAGTCAAGGTTTGAGGTTTGTAAGGGATTCTGGGTTAAAAAACATGGTGAGAGTCATGCAAGTCAGCCCACCTTGAATACCCCTAGGTGTCTAGTTTTTAAAAATGTACAGGTTGGCTAGGTTCCCCTAGATGTCGGCTATGCTAGGGTCCAAAATCTTGAGTTACCCACATAGGAAAAAAAAGGATCCGTTTTGGGTGAAAAAATGTGCTGCGTCCATGTTGCATTTAGGGGTGTTTCCTGTTGCAGGCACTGCACCTACCCACACAAGTCAGGTACCATATTTATCGGGAGACCTGGGGGAACGCCAAGTGGAAGGAAGTTTGTGGCTCCCCACTGATTCCAGAACTTTCCATCAAAGAAATGTGATGAAAATGTGTTTTTTTGTGAAACATTTGAGGTTTGCAAGGGATTCTCTGGAAAAAAAAGTGGTGAGGGCCATGCAAGTCAGCCCACCTTGGATACCCCTATGTGTCTAGTTTTACAAAATGTACAGTTTGGCAAGATTTCCGCAGGTGACAGCTGAGCTAGTATCCAAAATCACAAGCTACTCACATTGGTAAAAAAGGACCAGTTTTTGGTGAAAAAATGTGCTGCTTCCATGTTGCATTTTGGGGCATTTCCTGTTGCTGGCACTAGGCCTACCCACACAAGTAAGGTACCATTTGTATCTGGAGACCAGGGAGAATGCCGGGTGAAAAGAAGTTTGTGGCTTCCCACTGATTCCAGAACTTTTCATCACAAAAACATGAGTAAAATTTGTTTTTTTAGTGAATGTTTGAGGTTTGCAAGGGATTCTGGGTAACAAACGTGGTGAGAGCCATGCAAGTCAGCCCACCTTGTACACCCCTAGGTGTCTAGTTGTAAAAAAACATACAGGTTTCCTAGATTTCCCTAAGTGCTATGGTCCAAAATCACAAGCTACCCACATTGTAAAAAAGGGCCCGCTTTCAGCGGAAAAATACACTGCGTCCATGTTGTGTTTTGGCCCGTTTCCTGTCACCGGCACTAGGCCTACCCACACAAATGACATCTTATTTTTATCGGAGGAGACCTGGTGAAAGGAAATATGTGGCTTCTTGCAGATTCCTGAACTTTCCATCACACAAATGTAAGGAAAATACGTTTTTAGTGAAAGTTTGAGGTTTGCAAGGGATCTGGGTAAGGGTTAAACATGGTGAGAGCCATGCAAGTCAGTCCACCTAGGTGTTTAGTTTTAAAAAATGTACATGTTGGCTAGGTTTTCCTAGGTGCCAGTTGAGCTAGGGTCCAAATTCTCAAGCTACCCATATTGGAAAAAAAGGGTCAATTTTCGGTGGAATCACTCAATGCGGAGGTCAGTGGCAGACAGCAGTCAGAATCTCAACAGGGTATACTTGGCCTTTCAACATTCCAAGGATGACTAGACAAAAGTACTGAATTTGGGAATAGCAACACTTGAAATGTACAGCACAATAGGATGTGTGTCAGCAAGCTATAGTTTAAGAAATAATATTGGTATTGCAAATTTTACTCCTCAACTCCTTGTTAACTCTTGGTGTAGTCGTCAAATGATCACAACATACAAGGAGTAAGCTTGCTCCAGCTGGTAACCTTTTGAGACAATTACGTATTTTTGTCTAACACCTTTGACTGAGATGATGTGAACAGACATAAGCATTGGCAAAGCCAATAGTTCTTGTCTATGTGACATGTTGTACAGCAGCGTGACTGCTCTACAACATAGCTGAAATCTTTTAAAAAGCGGTATGAAGTGGCCTGAGCAAGCCATATCACAGTGTATTTTAGAGTCGAGCGCAAAGCACTCCATCCCTGGTGTAATCTCTCTGTGGGCTTTTAACAACACCCATGTCAAGCCCATCCGTTTGGATGGTTTGTCGGCTTGATTTCATTAGTGGAAGACATGCATACAGCATGCCTCTTCCGGTGTTTAGCCCGCCTCAAGCGCACCGGCCAACTACTGAACACATACAAGGCTCCATGCTTTCTGTATGGTTTCTGCAATATTTTTTCTCTTTATTTCGAAGGCAGCGCGATCTCGCTGGGCAGAAGCCAAGTGCTTTGCATGACATCGACCCTGTTACATGGATAATTACACTTTTGCCGGTTACATGGATAATTGCACTTTTGAGGTTACATGGATAATTGCACTTTTGCTGATAAATTTCAGTGTGAGCGGACTTCTGTTCCCTTTTGTGTGTTTGCTTTGCGCTCATGGTGGCCATCGGCTCGCTTATGTGAAACTGTTTTACTTTTCAGTTTATGTGGCAAGAAAAGTCCGGTTAGGAGTTTACAACGCTAATAGCTTTAACTCTAGTGAACACGAGACCCATTGCATTACAAACGCTTGTGAAATAAATTCTATCCGAGTCCCATTGTTTTATAAGGCCCTAGCTTGCTGGGTATAGACTAAAAGAGTGAAAATGTTTACCTTTAGATGAGGATGGTGCCCCTCAGGAAGACGCTGTTTCTGTACTCAGTTCAGAGGTCCTTTTTCTCACTGAGGAGGAAGTGGTTTAAACATGTTCTTCAGGGAAGCACATTATAAACAGAAAATGTTTGAGCGATACTCACCCGCAAATGCAATGAACATATCAGACCGAGAACCCAGCACAAAGGGTTGTATGTCAACACCTAAAATACAACAGAGTCCATGTACCGCTACATAGAATCTACTAGATTGAAATGAGCCCCTCTGAGATTACCACTGCAGGGATTACCGCTCCTGAGTTACCACTACTGTGATTACTACCTCTGAGATTACCAGTGCAAAGATTACCTCTGCTGAGATTACCACCTTTGAATTTATCACTGCAGCGATTACCACTGCTGAGATTACCACTATTGTGATTACTATCTCTGAGATTACCCTTGCAGGGATTACCATTGCAGAGATTACCTCTACTGTGATTACTACCTCTGAGATTACCACTGCAGGGATTACCACTGCAGAAATGACCGCTGCTGAATTACCACTACTGTGATTACTACCTCTGAGAGTACCACTGCAAGGATTACCACTGCTGAGATTACCACTACTGTGAATACTAACTCAGAGATTACCACTGCTGATATTACTACTACTGTGATTACTACCTCAGAGATTACCCCTGCAGGGGTTACCACTGCTGAGGTTACCACTACTGTGAGTACTACCTCAGAGATTGCCAGTGAAGAGATTACCTCTGCTGAGATTATCACCATTGAAATTATCACTGCAGGGATTACCAAAACTGAGATTACCACTACTGGGGTTACTACCTCTTAGATTGTGTCTGTAGGGATTACCACTGCTGATATTACCACTGATGTGATTACTACCCCTGAGATTACCACTACTGATATTACCACTACTATGATTACTATCTCTGAGATTACCACTGCAGGGATTACCACTGCTGAGATTACCACTACTGTGATTACCACTAGATTGATTACTACAGCTGAGATTGCTACTGCAGGGATTACCACTGTTGAAATTACCACTACTGTGATTACCACTAGTGTGATTACCACTTATGAGATTACCACTACATTGAGTAAAACAGATTCAAGAGTAAGTGTACTGACCCTATGCTAACGTACATCTCAAAATGAAACCTTACTTTATAACTATCCACCACCCTATCTTTATGGCCATACAGTGCCCTCTCCTTAACCCGGTTGTTACATTGCGCCGGGGGTGCCACTTGGCCCACCAGTACATTTTTTGGAGAACCAGGACTCTTCCACTCTGTTCCAGGGTGGTCCTATTGGTCTTTACAATGCATGGACCTGCCCTGTCGATTAGTCCCACCCAGTGCTTAATTTGTAAATAAAAAGGTGCCGGTGCTCAAAGCTCTCCTCTTAAACACGCAGCTGCTGCAATTAAAAGTAGGAGCACATAATACTGAGGCAGCGTAATCCTGAAGCCACCTCGGGCCTCTTCAGTCCATCTATAGCCACTCCCTGCCCCTTCAGCTCACTCTGTCAGCTTCCTGCTTTTCCCCTGTCTGACGCTTTTTCGTTTTTCTCTTCCTCCGTCTTTCCCACTTGTCTTTTGCTCGCAGTAAATGCTTGAGATAGAAAACTAAGTGCCGGCCCTCAGAAATAAGTGCCGGTTCTCCTAAAAAAAAAACAACAACCACAAATTAAGCACTGTAAATAAGCCCCTAGTATTAAACAATCAGTGCAGGTATGTAATGTATTTATGTATTAACATGCATGTTCTTTTGGCTCAGACCCTGCTGAGGAGATGGGGAAAGAAGAAATAAGAAAGATGTGGAAAAATATATATAGAGAGAAATAAATAGAGAAGGAATCTGGACCGTATAATTCCGATCTTGAGTGTGGGTATTTTGTAAGGTTTATTTAATGATTATGTGTGAATTAGTTGGCTTTGAGCGGGAGCTGTAGTCGTGTGAGCTAAACTATGTTTAATTGGGTTTGACTTTTGTAGGTAGAAATCTAAAGTAGACTTTATTTTTCTGGATAAGTTATAATCATGGTTTTTGTTGAAGATGGTGCTGTTTGCACTTCTTAAGAAAGGTACCCATGCCTACGATGTGGGGTACCATCTGTTTAAGTAGTCTTTTAATTCGCAGAGGTCCTTCTTGATCCCAAAAGCGAGTAGGATATCTAGCAGTAATAAATCAGCGGTGTGAAGCGGCAGCTATGGGGGAATACACCTTGGACCTAAAGCGATGTTGATGGGATTGAGTGTGATGTTTTGTTGAGAATCTTATTGGCTGGTTTGTTTATGGATTTCCTGGGAGGTTTAACTAGTCTACTGTGGCAAAACATGTCTCCAGTGTGGTCTAGTTAGTTCTAGCATTTGTCTGACTCTCTGAGCCCTTTTTCAAAATGTTTGTCCTATGCCCACGAACATCCATGTATTGCTCATTATTTGCACTGGGTAACGACTGGAGAGATTTTTTATTTGGTAATGTTTCCATACAATTGGCCACATATTGTCTGAACATGCCTGCATATATTGTGTGGTAGAGGATGTTTCCCATTTTTTCTGCTGGTGTGTGCTTTGTTTGGATGTTTTGAGGACAGTAATATGTAAAGCCTTGCAGCTTGGTGATGTCTGACATAAAGCTGTCTTATTCATCTAAATATGTCTGGTGTTATGGCTGGTGTTTGTTCTTGTTGAGGGCTACTTTGAGTTTGAGAAAGTTGTGAAAAGCCATGGTTGTGAGGTTATGTTTTGATGTTGTGTTGCAAAGGAAAATGGATTGTTTGATTTCATTAGGTCCTTAATATCAGCTCATCGGGCACTGGCTCATTGCCCTAATTGCCCCATAGGCCAGTCCTACCCAGCCACGAAATGCTGAAACCTTAACAACATTTTTTGTCATTTCTGGCCTTTCTTTAGGCACTCCATTTCTTCATGTTCGCAGAATACGGAAGTGACATTCTGCGAACAGCGATTACTTTTGCTAACCCAGCTCGGAAAAGAAAAGACATTGCAAAGACCAGATGCCGTGCTTTGAGCCACTTCAAACAGCAGTTAATGGTTCAAAGCAGTGAGGTATGTGACATAGCGATGTCAATAGTTTTAGAATTATTCTCTGTATAAAATAAACTTTTTGCTGCAGGTGGTTGGAACAGTGCTTAATTTGTATATAAAAAGGTGTCGGTGCCCAAAGCCCTACTCTTAAACCCACGGCTGCTGCAATTAAATGTGCGAACACGGAATACTGAGGCGCACAATCCTGAAGCCATCTCGGCCTTCTTTAATCCATATAATGCCACTCCCTGCCCCTTCAGCTCACTCTTGCAGCTTTCTATTTTCTCTTTTTATGACACTTTTTTATTTTTCCCTTCATCCGTCTTTCCCAAATGTGTCTTTTGCTTGCAGCAAATGCTTGAGGCAGAAGAATAAGCCTCGGCCCTCAAAAATAAGTGCCGGTGCTCAGCACCGGAAACAACAAGCACAAATTAAGCACTGGTCCCACCCAGGCCCAGGCATAGACATGACTGTAGCATTCTCAATTGGCAGGGACACCAAGCACTTCCTTTTCCTGCATCCATTCTTATGTTAAACCATTCTGTGCCCAGGCAAAGACACGTTTTCATTTTCATAAAATAATATTTTGTACCCTGTAACAAGTCCAGCATTTCAGGATTTTATTGAGTATTCCCCTGTTCTTTGTCCATGTACACACGCATGCTATCAGTGTTAGGTGGACCAGCCCCTTTGATATTTTAGTAGATGCTGCTTTGTTTCACTCTTTGCCTTTTTTCGGTAGAACAGGAGGGGAAAAAATACTATGACGGAGCTAGCGGAGTATGTGTCAGGACTTTTTTTGTTATGGGGAGAGATTGGGGTAACGGAGACAACAGAGGCAGGGTGGGCAAGTGGCAAGCAACAACGGAAGGAAAGAGAGGGTGGGGACAAGCAGCATGGGCAACAACAGAAGGGGGCAGGTGGGGGAAGCTGTTCGGCCCACAACGGAAGGAGGGGAGGTTGGGGCAAGTAACATGAGCAATAATTGACGCAGGGGTACGGGGGCAGCACCAGAATGAGGGGAGTGAGTGGGAAGAATCAACATGAGCAACAATGGAAGGAGGGTGGCAAACAATACCACTAATAATGGAGAGAGAGGTATTGGGGGCACGCAACACTGGCAACAGCGTAAAGAAAGAAGTGGGACGAGAAGCATTGGCAACAATGGAAGGAGGGGGGCAGGTGGGGCAAGTAAAACAAGCAACAAAGGAAGGAGGGATGGCGGATAGCGACAAAAAGACAGTGGAGGGTGGATAGGTACACGAGGGAGCAAGCAGAAGAGAAGGACTGCAGGAGGTAGGGAACAGAGTTTGGTTGTAGAAGATTGGCTACAGATACAAGAATAGAAAAGGTGCCCTGTACAGGACACATTGTTGAGATAGGTTTCAAGGGTGGGCTGAAGAGGAACTACAGACGGTGGACCGCAGAGATAAAAAGAAGAGAGAGAGTGCAGAGGACAGACCAGAGAAACACGTTTCATAGAACAGGCCGCAGACAGTCGGGGAGTACGCCTGGCAATCTTTCTTCTGCTGTTACAAAACACACAGAATTACTGTGCTTGTTAAACTCTTTACTTCTCTAAACTAGGCTTAACCAGGCAGGAGTATTCTGCCTTTTGTACGTATTATTGTTTCTTGTCATTGAAGTATTTTATTGGAGAACATACTTCTGCATGCTTCCAGTATAGAGGCTCCCCATAAGCAATGCACCATGCAGCATAAAACTTGCTGCTCACTGCACACGTGCCAACGATAACTATAAAAATATTATTATTTTATTTAAGTTGATGTCTATTTTATAATTAATTTGCCTTGTAACATTAAAAAAGAAGTTGATGGAATGCTTCAAATTGTCTGACTATTCCAGGGTGTGCTTGAACTACAAATCTATACATTGTGACAATGTAACTAACACCTTATTTTTCTGCTTATTTCTCCACTCCTCTCTCCACCCTAACAATGTCAGTCCTATCTCCTCAGTGGAATTCTCCCTCCACCAGATCAGTCTCAGCGGGTGCCCTAGAAGAGGTCACAGGCAGCTGCTCCCGCCGCCGCCGCCGCATCATCACCTCCTCCTCCCTGTGGGGCGCTGTGAGGGGCCCTAGGCAGTTGCACCCCTCTCCACCCCTTTGTTCTTAGAGTAGAGAAATACGGTGAGGAATGTCCACTTGACACATTGTTCAAACAATGATCTGAACTCTTTTAAGAGGCTGCAAATGTAGGTTAAATGTTGTGGCACTTAAAGCCCAATTCATTTTACAGCTGCCTTTTTTGAGCACTGCTAACTGAAACATTACATTTGAATAATATATAGCGGTAAGTGCAATAGCACGATGACAACAATTTAGTTAGTCATATTCAACATCTCATGTCGCAGCCACCACTGAAGCCGCACTGGGTGATGCTGGGAGCAACGCTCCACCACCAACAGTGCATTGTCCATGTTACACACCATCTCACTTCCTGCTATTGGGCACATGAGGGGGTGTTCTACCCAGAGTGTTGGATGAAAACCGGTGTACATGTTTTTCCTCGAACCTGCAACCTCTTGCCTTGAGTGGGGCAATGTAAACATGTCTGCCCAGTGAAAGCCCAACCCATGCCCCTGACAGCGACACAAGTATGAGTGAGGAAACATAAAATGGAGACTGCTGGAATCTCATGGAGTGCGTCACGAAAAAGATGAAAAGAACTCCTGAAAAGAGAAGCGGTAAACAGACTTTGCTCCGCAGGAGGGACATAGACAGAGGCTGGGCAGCATATAACAAAGGAAACCGGCAAACAGAACGAAACAAATGTGAGTGACCAAACACAAAGCCAATGGAAAGCAATGAGCAGACTGCATTCTGAGGTCAACTTTCAGCATGTCCCCAATATGTCTTTGCAACCAGAGGACTGCGCTGTCTGGTAGGCTTCAACCTAGTAAAGTGCACTTCATATTTCTAAAGATGTCTCTAAACAGTCATTTGACTGAAAGATCAAGTTGAATTGTATAGCACTTCATACTAGCATGTAGTCCTTCTGTAAGTGCTTAGAGTATTTTCAGATGTATGGACCGACGGGCACAGGAACCTTAGCAAGATCCCACAGTGTGGTGTAGAGTGGGTAGTAGGGTAACATCCCAACACTCTTACATTTAAATCGTCAATTCAGCTCCTAGACATCATCTCCACATTGCTCCCATGACAGCAGAAGATAACAAAATGTGGTATTGTGTGTGTGCCAGGATTGACACCGAGGCCTCCTATTGGAAGCTGACCATCAGCCCGCCCAGGCTTTATCTGTATGTTGCTCTGCTGACTGCACAAGATCACACAGTGTGCTGTATATTTGCTTGTGAGTTTTAAAAAAAATGCCAATGAATTGATTACGGCTTCCTTCCAAAGTTAAACCATTGTGATCTGAGCCGGTGGGATCCAGAAGGGAGCCAGCGCGAGGATGACTTTTTTTTTTTTAATGGCCAGACATTAGACCGCCAATTCACAAAATTCTGTCATTTACTATAGGCAAGGCAACCCCCTTTACTGATCCTCTACTCCCCTTTTCTGAAAAATAGGAAAAAAAGATTGCAGTTAGCGGCGTGCACAAGAATAGATTGCAGGAGACAGGGAGAGGTGTCACTGCTGCACAGACCGACACTTTTATTTTTTAGAAGGTTGCTTGGAACTTCCAGTTCTCTGTAAGATCAAACAATCATTTACGTGTTCATTGCTGTATTCTTGCCCCCGAAAAAGGTGAGATATTTTTGAGTTAGCCACGTCAGAGTTGTTTCCGATACTGGCTGGCCGGCAATAGGTTAAAGGGGGCGGGGGGTTGCTATTGTTATGCAGTGGAAAATACCCGAAGACACATCATCGCACTCACTGTGAACACTATGCCTCATTGTTGTACAATTATAAATAGCCTTGTTCTGAATTCATACTACATTTATAACAAGCCTTGTAATAGTACATTCTGTATGAAGAAATTATTACCCATCTACATTAGTATTCACTGCATTAATATCAGAAGCATGAAAAGCTGAGTTTGCCATGCCATATTATTTAAACTGCTCTGCAAGTTGCATACAGGTTCTCATGCACATGGTGACAAATTCTTAGATGACTGTTGAAAGGCTGTCACCCTTCCGTGATAAGAGGCTATCCAACCTGCGACGATGAACTGAATTCAAAGTTGAAATTCAGGCTCGTTTTAAAAAAAACTTTGGATCAATCCTGGGTAGCTTTCAGTAGCCAGACTTAAACAAAGGAACAAGTATGAAACATTTAGAAGTACCAAAATAACGAAATAAGAAAGTCACACACGACAAAAGAATCCAACACCAATTAATAAAAAAGAAACACATTTTTATAAATTTTTAGACAGCAAAATTAACAAAATCCACCACAGGGTCCTGGTGATATAGATTTTTAGGTAAAACATATTGGTTACTACAGCTGTTAACGGCATCTTTGGAAACTTTGTAAAACTTTTAAAGAGTTGTGTTCAGGTACTCTGACCTGCTTTGGGTGACCATGTTTGCCCAAGAGATGGTCGAAGGGGCCAGTTAAAAATTTCTAGGAACTCTACCTTGTCAGCAAAGCAGTCTCAAGTCCAGGGCCCGCTCTATTGGGTGAACCACCATAGACTTCATTGTAGTGGTCCTGATGCAAGGGAAACAGGAAGCTGAAGATGCTGTTAGATGCTGAAGGGATGCTTTGCGGTTGGTGGAGGGCTTTCTATGGCTGCTGTTTGGTTCACTGTCTTTGTGGGGAGATATTAGCCAGAGGGGTTGATGTCCTTCAAAGTCATCTTGGGTTCAATAAAAGTCCAGTTGCCACTGGACTATTGGTCTCTGGTCACAGCGAAATCACCTGTTTCCTTTAGTGATGGCTAGTATCTGAGTTGGGTGACCAAACTGCAATTCACCAACTCTCCCGGGTCCAGCAGACTAAGCTGCAGCTTTTGAGCACAGGGACTCGGTCGTCGTGGCTGCATGTCGGGGGTCAGAGGTGATCAAGTGATGCGGTTACTGACTGGCCAGAAAGGGCTTCTTCAGCTTTTGCTGCCCTTGTGCTGTAACAGGAAGTGAGTCCACTGACTCTTGGAATTCACCTTGTCTGTCTGCGGCTCAGGAGTGACTTTTCCATGAACCAGTCACCACAGACACAGCCCTATCTCTGCCAGCCCAAGGAGAAGCAGGTGCAGTCCAGCGGTTGGTGCAGCCTCTTTGCCATGTCCAGGTGCACTGCAGGGCAGTCCTTCTTTGCTGCTCTGTCCGGTCCAGATGTGATCTGAGGTCTGGGTGTCATCTTTATGCCCATGAGGGGTTCTCAGGGATGCAGTGGTCACTCTGCAATAGGCTTCCGGATCCCTTCCCACCTGATTCAACTTCCTGAAATGTGTAGTTCTAGCCATTCCAGACAGCATTATTCTGCTCACTTTCAAGATGACTGGCTCCTCTCTCAGTGTGTGGAGCTTAGTAGCTCACCCTTGAGGCACAGTTAACTGCCCAGTGAGAGCACCACCCATGCCCTGGACAGCGACACAAATATGGGTGAGGAAGTATAAAAGGGAGACTGCTGGAACCAGATGCACTCTCAAGGAGTGCTTTACCAAAAAGACAGAAAGAGTTCCTTAAAAGAGAAGAGGCATTAGAAATTGGGTCTCTAGTTTGCAGAGGTAAGGACCACAATCCTAGTCAGGGTAAGTCACAATGCAACTTAAATTATCATGTGCTCACCCTCAAGTAGCTTGGCACAGAGCAGGCAGGCTTAACTTAGAAGCGATGTGTGAAGTATTTGTGCAATAACTCATACAGTAACACAGTGAAAACACCACAAAAAAGACTCCACACCAGGCTAAAAAAATAGAGAATATTTATCTGATTAAAATAAGACAGAAACACCAAAAATTCATCTAGTAGAAGTTGAGATATGAATTATTAAAGATTAAGGGGGTCATTATGACCCTGGCGGAAGGCGGAGAAGCTGCGGTAAGACCGCCAACAGGCTGGCGATCTTTTTTTTTGTATGGTAACCGCCATGGTCATCCGCCGCTTCTCCGTTCTGCCCGCTGGGGCGGAGACGACCTGGGTCTCCAGCCCGTTGGCCGTCACTATACCGCTGGCGGTATTTTGACCTGGCTTACCGCCGTGGATTTCCTGCGGTTGGAACTGCCATGAAATCCATGGCGGTAAGCACTATCCGTGCCAGGGAATTCCTTCCCTGGCACTGATAGGGGTCTCCCCCACCCCCCCATCCCCACCCTGACTCCCTCCCCTACCCCCCCACCACCCCTGCCACCCCCCAAAGGTGGCAGGACCCCCCTCCCCACCCCGACCCCCAACATAACATCATTCATACACACACGACACGCAGGCACCACCAACACACAGACGCACACACACCGACATACATGTCAACATCCACACACACAGTCAGACACGCACACCCACATTCAAACATACACGCACACATCCATACAGACATACCTACAGACATACACGCACTCATTCCCAAACACACAACACCCCCGCAAGCATACACGCACTCACACCCCCTCTACATACACACACGAACACCCCCATGCACGCACACAACACACAACGCCCCCCCACCCCCTCCCCTCACGGACGATCGACTTACCTGGTACGACGATCCTCCGGGAGGGGACGGGAGCCATGGGGGCAGCTCCGCCGACACCACACCGTCAACAGAACACCGCCACGGCGAATCACAGGACGTGATTCGCTGGGCGGTGTTCTGTGGGCGTGGCGGTGGAGGTGGAGCTACCTCCACTTTCCCGTCTCCCGCCAGTATGGCTGTTGGCGGCTGTCCGTCCGTAAAAAGACGGAGAGCTGCCAACGGTCATAATAGGCCGAGCGGCAAACCGCCACCACTGGCGGTCTTCCGCACGGCGGTCCCTCGGCGGTCTTGGAAAAAGACCACTGAGGTCAAAGTGACCCCCTAAATGTGAATACGGTGCTTAGCAGTCACTAGAAGTTAAAAGGTTACTTGAGGTTGCAAGGGACCAGTGAAAATCCAAAATCCAGGCTGATCGTGATGGAGGGTACGCCGGCTACAAAACTCATGCAGGGTCCGCTGAAACCATTTCTTTAGTGGAGCGACGCAGCGATGCTGAGGGCATGATCCATCAGTATTTTCCACCCAATCGGATCAATGCATCGAGGTAAACCCGATGCATTGTCACTGCGCAGTCATAGCGCCATCGTCCGAGATGGGATACGCCAATTTCTCTGCCGCGCTTGGGGCGACGTATCAATTTTTGGGCCACACTCAGGTGCTGCATCTGCTGCGCTCTAGGTGGTGTGCTGATTTTGGCAGATTTCAGGTGCAGAACCCACTTTTGAGACCCAGAGCGTAGAGGGGCCGCCTCAGACAAGGGTGAGACTCACAGGCAGCAGAGTCCAGCACCGCCAGGAGAGTTGTGGTCAGTCTTTGATGTCCCTGAGAGTGCAGGAGAACAGGGGGTAAACCAGCAAGCCCTTGGAGATCACTATGGTGGGAATATAGGGTCTTTTCAGCAGGGTCAGAGAGCAGCAGCCAGCAGGGCAACAATCAGAAAAGCAGTACTTCCAGAAAAGCAGTCCAGTTGAGTCCTTTGTGCAGCACAGTAGTTTTTCTGACCTAGGTCCAGAAGTGTTTGATTTGATGGGGTCAAAGACCCAGTACTTATATCCAAATGTGCCTTTGAAGTGGGGGAGACTTCAAAGAGTGGTTTTGAAGTGAACCAGTTCCCCTTTCAGTCCAGTCCTGTCTGCCAGGAGATCTGTGGGGGATAATCAGGCCTTTGAGTGGGGTCAGGCCACTACCCTTTGAAGTGTAAGTGAGAGCCCCTCCACCCTTTCTGCCCATGAAGACCCATCAGTATGCAGATGATTGCAGATGCTGTTGAGTGCCCTGTGTTTATGGCTGTCTGGATGGAATTCACAAGGGGAGCTGTCCCCCAGTACAGACCCAATGTGGATTGGAGACAGGCTGTAAGGTACATAGAACAGTAAGAGCAGAGAAATGCCCACTTTCTAAAAGTAAATATTAAATACAACACTACCCTACAGGGGAATCCAACATAAATTCACATATCATAGAACAACATAGGTGAAAATCCAACAAACTTTTTTTTCATATACATCTACATTAAAAAACATCTTCCTATAAACATGTTGTTCTGTGATATGTGAATGTATGTTGGATTCCCCTGTAGGACAGTGTTGTATTTAATATTTAGTTCCCACCCAGCCCTTAGGGTTTATGGGTTACCCTCTGTGGTTTACAAGTGCACTTTCTAAAAGTGGCATTTCTCAAATAGTAATGTTAAGTCTAACTTTACCAGTACAGAATATTTATCATTACCATTCCAAATATATGAAACATGATGTAGCTACTCCTTTCTGATCAGGAATTACAGCTTAAAAGTACATTAGGGAATATCCAGTGCTGGCCTATGAGAGGAGCAAGTTTCCCTGTAGTGAAAAAACATTGGGAGTTTTTCACTAGCAGGACATGTAAAACTTAAAAGTACATGTCCTGCCTTTTAAATACACTGCACCCTGCCCTCTGGGCCACAAGGGCCTACCTTAGGGGTGACCTATATGTAATAAAAGAGGATTTTAAGGCTTGGCAAAGGGTTTTATATGCCAAGGTGGCAGTAAAACTGCACACACAGGCCTTACAATGACAGGCATGGTACATGGTTAAGGGGCTACTTATGTGGGTGGCACAGTCAGTGCTGCAGACCAAGGAGTATCATTTATTTTAAAGGCCCTAGGCACATGTAGTACCCTTTACTAAGGACTTGTAGGTAAAGTAAATATGCAAGTTAGGTAGGAGCCAATGTTACCATGTTTAGAGGAGAGAGCACAAGCACTTTAGCAGTGATAAAATGAGCAGCATCCTAAAACAAGCAAAAACAAGATCAGAAGAATGGAGGGAGGCAGGCAAAAAGTTGGAGGAAGGCCACCCAAAAGCTGTCAGGTCTAACAAGTGGTAAACAGTCTGTGCTCCATGTGAAGCATAAAAAGTAGACTGCTGGAGTCACATGCACACGTCCACGGAAAAAATGTTTTGGTAACTGGTCAGCCCTCTTGGTCCCCAATGCCAACCTGTCTACCTGCACAAAAGAGCAGCCCCTCTCATGTGTGTTCACAATTTGCTTTTCAAAGGAGGCTTTCCCTTGGATGCTCACTTTTTGGGGTCACACCTTTTCTTTGGGTGACACCTGTTCTAGTGGCAAGTCTCTTTTGTTCCCCCTCCTGGGGGTCGTTCACACCTCTCCCCAGGAGGACAGAAGGCTGTTTTGTGGTCAGCATTTTCAAAAGGCCATTGGAAAATTTGGACAACAGAGTGGCAACTTTCTAAAGTTATCATATACTTAAATGTTACATTGAATTCTACTTGAGCATCCAGTCAACTTTAATGTAATGATTATTTTGAGACCTTGAAGTACCAACTTTAGAAGTCCTATTCAGGAGTTAGCACAGTTGAGATGTCAGTGTGTAACCCTCTACTTGCCAACAGGGTTACTACCCTTTCCACAGCAGTAGTGACAATTTAGGATTTTTACTAATAAGACATATAAAAGTATATGTCCTTTTTTCGAATGTACAGCACCCTGCCTTAGCACTCGATAGGGCCTCTGTAGGGGTGACATATATATTAAAAGGGGAGATATGAGTTTTGCCATGAGGTTAAATGCCAAAGTCGGGTTAGCAGTTTAAAAATTGCTCGTCCATCTGCAGTGGCAGGCTAGGACACCTGTTTGACCTTGTCACACTCTGGGAGGCACAATAAGTGCTGCAGCTATGAGGGACCACTTAACTTACAGGCCCCAGGTACCCCTGTTATTACATACTATTGACTTATAAGTATGCTAGGTTATGCCAATTGAGTATACGACAATGAAACATTACACTTTTAAGGGTCATAGAACTGGCAATGAGGTTTGGTTAGCCGGCCTTAATGCACTCCAGAGTAAAAAAAAATAGCATCATCAGCCCAAACATTTGTGGGTGATCATGCAAAAAAAGGCCTTTCCTTACAGTGGGCGAGAGAAGGAGACTAAGAAAATCACTCCAGCCTCCGAGTCTGGACCTAATCTCTCAAAATTTTAAATGCCTGGCTATAAAATATTTGCCTTGCCATTAGGATTCTGTATAATTCACAATTGATACCCTGGTGAAGGGATGGGCCTTAAAACGTGACACATTTTAGTACCATTTTCAGATTTTCCACCACCACTCAGATGTCTAGATAAAGCAATGCCTTGATGAAGTGCAAAGGCCAGCTCACTCTTGGGCCCCAGGCTGGTACATCACAACCACCACTAACACATGCATGACTGGGTTTCAGGTAATAACACAAGGTTTTGCAGGCTGGTGTAGCTCAACCAGACACTATATGATACGCATCTGTGCCACTATGCACAAACGGTATTTTTGTGACTGTTGCACACTGAGCTGCACAACAGCACAATGTTGCAGGTGCCACTTCCAACTTACAAAGCCTGCTCTGGTTGAGGAACACATCTGTCATCTAAGGGGACCTACAGTGTGCAAAGACAGATTTTAAAAATGAAAAACAATGGAGTTGCCAGTTTTGTGGCTAAATAACAATAACCACTTATCTGGAGGCATGGGTAACATCATGTCAAGATGAACCTCATAAGTTTCTGGAAACATTTGAGTAAAGGCTTTGTCCACAGCTGCCAAATCCATGCTTTCATTCTCCGTTGGAGGATATTTGGCCCAATTTCAGATTAAGGGCCTGATTTACAGTTTGGTGGATGGGTTACGTCGTCACAAACGTGATGGATATCCCGTACACCGGATTACGATCTCCATAGGCCACAATGGGATTGTAATACGGCAAAAGAGATATCCATCACGTTTGTGATGGAGTAACCCCTATCGTCAAACTCTAAATCAGGCCCTAAGTACCTCTGCAGTCATGAGCCTCCTCACCTCGTGGAGCCTCCTGGAGCGGGAAAATAATGCTATAGCAGAATGCTATTGTCAACACCAGACTTGTGGGGACCAAATAATATCTACACAGCAGGAAGAGAAAAGTCGTCCAAAGACTGGGACCAAGATTTGCACCTGCTCTGAGAAATGCTTCTTGAACTAAAGATGATAGATTCTGGTGGAGGTCCCCCCATAAAGTACCTTTTCAAATGCAAGCACTTCCTTGCTGGACTGACGACTCTTGAAGGCCATCCTAGTCCGGTTCCCCCTGATGCCCAAAGTGGTAACCATTTTCCTCTAGTTATTTGCCTTAAAAGTGTTGCACCTGGGGTTACTTTCACACATCTTTGTTTGGCAGCATTTTCATACTTTTATGTCTTGACTAAAGGCAAGTTTTAACCGTTTGTTGTCGAAGAACTATTGTGGACAGTACCCATATTTACAGTGGGCTACGGGTCAGATCATTACTTACTATTGGTTGACTTTCATGTCGGTCTCATATGCTTTGCTTCTTATCCCCTCCTCTTCTTGTGTGTTTCCCTTCCATGGAGCATTGCTTCTGTACGATCCTTTTTACTGGATTACTTGGAACCTTTCACTGCTTACATTCAGGGAACTACTAATTATTTTTTCTGTCAGTACTCCATGTGAGAGCAGGTGATATCTTGCTCTGTCCTTTGAGTGTTTCATCCATCAAATCTTCTCCATGCTCTCCAGCCCCCCTCAGCTTATCTATTGCTGCCGCCACCTTTCTCCATCAATGTAATATAGAAAAAATTACCAAATGGAAAAAAATCTGCCAGGGGTCGCAAGCGAGCTTAAATATTATCTATCATAAAATATTCAAGTAATACTTTTACATTATTTGACTCATATCTTCATAATAATGACAACCATCATCAAATATCTACATACCCACCATCACACAGCCATCCACTGACGAGCATATGCAACCGTACAACCATCTTAATACATATAGACAGCAATCATTATACACCCACATATCCAGCATCGGAAGCTCACACAGAAACTATCATACAGCCACACGCCCATCATTAACCTACACAGCCACATCATACACCCACTAAGTCACCATCATATGATACCTCTCTCACTGTAAGATGCCAGAGACCTAACATTATACCTTCAAGAACCCAGTGACAGTCACCCACACAGTTCCCATCATATGTTCTGTGCACGCACCCAACATCATATGTTTACAGTCACCATCATATGCCAACACATCATTATCATATGTCAACACACCTACCATCATACATCCACACAAACAAGCCACACCTACATCATATGCCAACACACTCACTGCCATATGTCTATACAGCTAACATCATATGCTAACACACCCTCCCACCATTGAATACAACTACAAATCAGCCAACTTATACACATAGCCACCATAATGCATCTACACTCATCATCGAAACCTATTCACCCACCATTAGAAATTAATTTACCTATTGTCATGTGGACAAACACTCTCTAGTCTACACCGACATAGCAACACCTGTATGCCACACAGTGATATGCCAACACACCCATCATTATTTGGCAACACACCAACAAGATGCATCAACACACCCACAGCCATGTAACCACACACCCATCATTATATGCCATCCCACCCACCATCAAATGACCCCACACCCTCCAAAGCACACCATTATACAGAAACATACAAAATCAAAGCGAAACAAAACACACTGACATTTCCTAAACACTAAACTTAATAGTGAAATGAGCTTGAATAATAATATGATGACAGTAGCTGCGCCACAAAATCTATTCATAAAAATACTCACTCAGTCTTTCATTTGCATTTCATTTCCATCTTTCTGAAGTTTGGCAAGGTATGAGCTAAGGTAACGTATTAAAGCAAGGTGTGTGAGATTCGATCATGGAAGTACCTTAACTTTTCAATTTCATGTCTGTTTTAGATATAGTGGCATAACACTGTCCACATTTTATTCAACCCTGATTCCATTTGAACTTAAGCATTTTAAAGGAATATAGATCACAACACGGAAGACTTACTGAAAACCTTTGGTACACCAATAAAACAAGCTCAACAACTGAAAAAAGTATTTGAGTAGCTGAAGCAACAATCACTCAAGGTGGAAAACAATGATTAAAACAAACACTATAAGAAAAGATGGGAAAGTATTTAGATAGAAATGAACAACACAAAATTCAAATGAAAACAGCACAAGTTTAACCAGGTCCAAGTTGGATAACCAACATGGTTGCATTTATCAATTTGCAAAACGGTTTGATCACTTAAGGACGTGTGAACAAATAGATCAGATTTCCAAAAGCTCTGAAATTGAAAAGTGCCACAACTGAAAGCTCAGATGCAGGACATAAGCAGATGAGGCCTCAGTTTTTTAAACAAATTTGCCGATGTACTCTTGACAACATATAAAACGTAGGAAAACAGAGAAGTGAAAGGCTCAAAAAGACGGACCAGACGTGGGAGATGCATTAAAGGACCACAAAGGATCTCAAAGTAGGAGTACTTGAGAAATCCATGGGAAACGGTTAAAATAAAGATATCTTAAACATATGGCAGATGGAACTAACAAATGAAGAAGAGAAGATACGTCATGAAACTGTCTTTCTGGACAAAACATTTGGCTATGTCAAATGACAATTGGCATTTACAAGTATATCTGAATATAAAATTCTATGACTTTTTCAAAGTTGGCCCACAACAGAAACAATGGAATGAGGAAAACCTCAGTAATGAGCTTGAGTGATAAAAATCAGGAAAATAGTACACACATTAGAGAATCTCCAAAAGGATATTAGTATTATTAATAGATTACAGGACATAGAACTGGGAACAACTGAAGATGATGAAAGAGCAAGTTTAATAGAACTCATGAACAAATAATCACTATACCTAGAGAATATTGGAGAAGAGGTCTATGCAAATGTACACAATCCTGGCGCATTACCAGCACTCATCCCAAAACCAGTTTGAAACTTGCATCTGAATTTTGTCCACAATTATCAACTAGGACTTTGGTAGACATGTAACGGGAATTGGTGGTTAATAATATAAAAACGGTCAAAATATAGAAACTCCAAGAAAAGATCAAAAGACAACATATCAAAAAGGTTTTGAAGCACTGAACAGCTTTAAAAATAAAGGATGCATAATTAAACCTTCTGATGAAGTTAGCAACATAGTTATTATAGAAAAAAGAGGTTTTTTTGCCGAAGTCCAAAGATAATTGAGCAGCAAACCATGCTATCCATTCTTGAAAGAAAATCTACAGCCAGAGTACATAAAGGAATTCCACCACTGATTAACATCAATAGTCTGTTTCCTCCAAAAAGTACATAAAAATCTGAAGGAAACACGTTGAAGGCGAATTGCAAGCTGTGCAAAACCCGTTCAGAAAATACTTTTTCAAGTAATCTGGATATCTTTCTATCACAAGTTGCAGAAACATAGCGGTCATATATAGAGCACAGCTCTGTATGACTTTCAAGGCAAATAAATAAGATCCTCTGAAAATCCACAAATGAACTAGCACAGTGGTTCCCAACCTTTTGACTTCTGTGCACCCCCACTCTATCAATACTGGAACCCAGGGACCCCCAGTGACTCATTATTGGAATCTGGGGACCCCGCCTAGTCATTACTGAAAGCTGGGGATCTAATCTGTTAATATTATTTAATTTTCTAAGCAGTCGTGGACCCCTAGAGGAGGCTTTGTGGACCCCCAGGGGTTCCAGGACCACAGGTTGGGAACCACTGAACTAGCAGCACTCAGGTGAGGCACCCATGGAGAATTTGGATTATTGCCGTGGGCGGCCATGCAACCAATCCATACTGTGCTTTGAAACAGGCACTGAGAAGGTTAGGGGACCACAGAGGGTTGGTGTAGGGCCTGATCTAAAGCCACGCCAGGCTCCCAGTTAATGCTGTGCCTGGCGTAAAGTAGTGTGCAGTGAAGACTGGACACCCATGCTGGGTTCCACTTCCCTGCTGTGCATGGTTGAAGCCTGTGCTCATTTGGGCTGAGCATGAGGTAGGTTGAGTGCAGGAAATGGCTAAAGCCTAAGCCCTGCAGTCAGTCATGAGGGTGTACAGCCAAAGGTCAACCAAATGCAATGGTTACGACTTCATAATATTTACCCCAACAATGCAACTGGGAACAGACTCACAAAGTTTACTTAATAGGATTCTATCTGTCGCCACAAATGTAAACATTTATGCCTCAAATATGATTATATACGTTTTAGTAACTGCTAGGCTTGTAAAAATGGCATGACATAATCCACAGATGAGCAGAGGATAATATGGTATTATTGAGCTGTTTTTATGGGACGATAGGGGTACCATGATCAAGGTGAGGCTTTACCTCTTGTGGATCATCACCCCTCTCCACGATCAAAAATGGTAATGAATATCATGTTGCATTCTGTACATCTGAACATCTGCATTTATGTGTATGACAAAGAGAAGATGAACATTATTCAACTTATGGAAAAAGATAAATGTTAAGTTAATTATATTAAGAAAACCACGTATTTGCAAGCTTTAGTGAAAATATTCTGCTTCTTCAGGGAGTGGGCAAATTCAAATTGGTCTGTTTAAGAAAAATGTTCGGGTGCTTTTATTTCACAAATTGCAGAGGTAGAAAAACCTGTATTTCACAGGGAACTGTGAAATATGAGAAGTGTTTTGCTGCTCCCTGCAAAAAACACGTTTCATCATCCTAATAAATAACTCTGCAGAGATTTACCATTGTGAGCGCCACTACCCTGCATTTAGGGTTGCCACCTGGCCTGTATTTGTAAGACCAGGCCAGTAAAACTATTAGGAAGAGCAGTGAAATCCAGCAAACACATAAGGAAATTACTTAAAAACTATCTAAGGGCCTGATTTAGATCTTGGCAGAGGGAATAATCCGTCACAAATGTGAAAATATCCCGTCCGCCGTTGCCATTTACAAAAGAATCCTGATAATTTTACACAAATTATTTTTCACCTACCAGCTCTTGACTGTTGCAGAATAGCAAAACGTAAACAAATGGCTGGGATGTTTTTCTAATGAAGTTGGATACTCTACCAGCGGTGAGTTGGCTGCCTATGGTGGGTTGGGATTAGGGCCTGTGGCCAACCCAACACTGCGCAGGGCCTACAGCTGTGCACAGCGGGAGTTAGCCGCCATGACAGTTTGCAGTGGCTTGGGCAAAGGGCCTGACTGGATTGCAGATGATATGGCCAATGCCCTGCTGCACACATCTGAACAATGTATGCACCGGTAGTCGGCTGCTTCAAGTTGAATATGCTTTATCATAAATACAAAAATTCAATGAAAAAAAGACAGTTAAAGATTAGTTATGGTTCAGAGAAAACAAAATCGAAAAAAGATCTGAAATACTCCACTTATGGGATGCACTGCAAAATGCACACCATAACTGACGCCACCGCCACGCTTCGTACACCTCTATAATGAAGGCAATGGAAAAAAGAAATGCCTACCAAATGCAAAAATGGTGGGGCATCAATTAGAGTGTGCATTTTCTGGTGCAAATATAGGATGAACCTCTCGAGTAACAAGGCCTACATCGACAGAGGCTCTTCAATGGGATCGAGGTTTGTGTCATGTTGTAGTCAATATATTGGACCCCATAACTAGAAGACTAGTCACTAGATGACTGTTTTATGTCAGGAGAGTCCTATACCACTTAGACAAGATTTGCAACTAATGTTTAGCACGGGCAAAAGGAGTTTCCTGCTTCCTAAAAGTTGATTGAATTTGTGGTGGCATTTTTTCCATTAAGCAGAGTCATGTGATTGTGAAAATATTTCTCGAACTCAAATAATCACGCCTGTTCGACAAACCACCAGTCACAGAAAAATATTTTTTTGCATTGAAAACCACAGTATAAGTAAGGTACGAGTGGATATTTAGCAACAAATCATAGTGCTACGCAGGTTGAGATTGTTTACTTACAGCTGATGCCAAAATGTAAAAAAAAAAAATAGTTTCTAAAAAGATTATGGGTCCATTCCTCAAGAACAAAATAAACATAAAAGTATATATAGAGATCTATAGTTCCACCTGAAAGTACGTTTACACTTTTTAATTCACAAACGTTCCCAGTAGTATGTCTGGAAAGTTGTGCCAGGCGTAGGTTTCCAGGAGTACTTCTCTGAATGCTATGTGATATCTCCCAAATGGCTTCTATTCCCCGTGTGTGCGACACACAGTGTGGGATTACCACCGGGGGTTTGAGAAGGCTGTGCAAATGCACCTTTTAAAGCACACATCAACACCAAATCTGGGGACGATTTGTTCCCATTCCCATCGTGGAAGGGGAGGACATTTCCAACCATTTCAAAGGAGGGAAGTGGTTAGATCGGAGTTTTTGACTGTTCACAGACATTCACAAACGTACATTTGTGGGTATGCACACACGTGTAAGGCAAACCACGCCAATTAAAACCCCACTCCACATAGATTTACCACTGCAGATTTTTCTGAACTCATGGTGGAGAAATCTAGGTAGTAAATCCAGTTACGCTTGTCAGGAGTCTTTTTGTGAATTGCTGGCAAGGGTACATGGAGGTATTCAGTATGAATGAAATAATTTATTGTTTCAATCAATTAAAACCATCACAATCTTTGCACCTTCCAAATGCAAATATCTTTACAGAATTAAAATTAGTTAACTAAAACATTAAATATTAAATAATGACATCATAAACCACTTATGATAGCTGAGGATATCAGATTTCCACGTCGCACTAGCTAGAAGATATTATTTATAACATCCCAGATATCAACATACATTTACATGATGATTTAGACAAGAAGTACCTGCCTCTGCTACTAAAACCAAACTGAGGGGTCCATCTCTGAGACACCTGCGACCTAAAATGTTAGTGCCAACTAACAGCAGGTGTTTCACTCAGAATATCGTCACATGCGATCAAATACTTTATAATTTACAATTAATCTGGGGATCTGATTGATGAAGATGAGTAAATATAGCTGACCTACAGCTTCTGGTGTCTCGACTGTTAAAAGCTTCTTTCAATAATACAACCTCAAGTTTTACTGAAGGGCAGATACAAACAAAATGTATGATGTTCCCACAGCCTGCATGGCTTTGGGCCAGAATGTTTTCACAAAGGCTGATCTGTCAAAGAAGGTAAAATAACTAAACAAATTGTCATCAGTTTTTTCTTCAGATGTAATGAAAAGGTCATGCTTAAATATGCTGCCGGCTGCAGGTTCCTGTATGAGTGAAGAACCTTCCAGGCATGGGTACCAGTTGTGAGTATTTGCTAGTCAATTAAAAAAAGAGTGGATTTTTGCAGCTTTGTTCAATGCTTGACAAAATGCACAATGAGATAAATTCAAATTCCATAGAGCTGTTACATTTGTTGCTACCAGTGCAAAATGCAGATATGTCCTATAAGATGACTTAGGATCCAACTCTACTTACTGCCATAGGACGCTAGATAATACTTGATCTTGATTTGCTCTTACCTTATGTCAGGCCTTTATGGCAGAATACCTCCTTCCCCAGGCTGGATGCACAAGTCTAAACTCCAATCAGACCTGCGCGATGGAGGCGCTCCGTGGGGGCTCAAATGCACGCTTGTGTGCCCTGATTTGCAGATTATCCTGAAGCAGAGCATTCCTTCCAAGCATGACCGCACTAACATAGACAATTCATGGCTAGAGTTTTGCAGCAATAACCATCATGAGAGGCTTGAATGAGGGACCAGACACATTTTTGGCTAAGGCACAGAACGCAAATATACATGCATTTCCTTTCTTAGCAACGTACTGCTAGTGGGCCTTAAAAATCAACTTATTATCCATATACAACCGTAGGTGCTTATACCAGTTGACTTCCTTTAGGATTGCATCACAGTGCCTAATCCTCGGGAATGAGCCTAAGTTGCTGCGAATAGACATGGTTTTAGTTTTTTCTGTGTTCATTTCTAATTTGTTGAGCTTAGCGTATTCAGCAATTTCACTACGTAGTCTCTGCAGACTTACTCTTGTGTGGCTAAGTAAAATGATATTGTCTGCATAAGAAAGATGGATCAAAATTAAATGGCCCAACCGTGGTGGGTGGCAATTGGCCTGGTCAAGTCTGGGGGATAAGTCAGCTACAAACAGATTAAACAGGTGCAGGGCTAACACTCACCCTTGCTTTAAGCCAACTTCTGTAGGAATTTTCCTAGACAGCCTAGTGCCATCGGCCAATCTAATTGGTATCCAAGTGCATGAATGTAACTGCTCCATAGCACGTAGGATTCTAAATGGGAGCCCCTAGATTCTTAGTTTTCTCCATAGGAGGCTCCGGTCCACTGGTTCAAATGCCGTTTCAAAGTCAATGAAGCATAAATGCATCTTGTTCTTTGATCGCTTGCATTTGTCAGCTATTGATGCTAGTGCTAAGATTTTAGTAGTGGTGCAGAAGCCTTTACGAAACCCAGTCTGGTTGACAGGAATTTGATTTTTTAAGGTTGACCGTTCTGTCAGTTTGTCTAGAATTAGAGAGGCATAGTACTTTGCCTCTGCATCCATAAACACAATTAGTCTATAGTTTGCCAGATTCGAAAGATTTCCGCCTTTGAAAATTGGGCTTATTATTGACTCTCTCCAGCTGCTAGGGATTGTATGACTTAATGCAACCGTGTTATAAAGAGCTGATAAATGTTGAGCCCAATATTCAGGGTCATGGTTATAGATGCCTAAGGGCTTGCAGAATGCTGTATGGCCTGGCACACCATCCCTCCAACCAGTTGTTATCACATTTACCACTTCTGCTGCTGTATAAAGGTTGACTTTTAGATCGACCTGGGTGTCAGCTGGATAGGCGCTGGTAGATGACTCCCCGTTTTGAGCAATTACCATTTCCTTAGGTTCCTCTCCTGTAATTGTGCTCTTCCCTACTTTGGTGTGGTGACCCAGTGCAAGCTATTGGAAAATGTTTTGCTCAAATGGGATACCCAGGATTCTTCGGTTATACTTGAGGAACTTATTGGCACTACGTCTCTAATAATGCCAATAGTTGTTAAACCGAATGCCCTTGAATTTGGTTGTTTGGATTCGAAAATTATCTTCTCCCACAAGGCGCTATATTTTGCTTTTTGATCAAGCCAACTTTGCTTCTTATACTGCTTTCGTAAATCTCTTGCTTTTCCCCATAGTGGGGATGTTGCTGGAGATTTACTTGCATGGCTGATAGCTCTTATATGTTAATTCTCTAAACCCCTTAGCAGCTTGCCTGTTGGTGGATCTTAAAAGAGAAGGAGCAGATAGCAGACAAGTCAAGAAGTAAGACCATGCTGCAATGTTCATTTTATGCTATCGGCAGCTGGCCTCTAATATTTCTATTGGTTTATTGATCAGCCTCGGAAGTGAGTGATTAGTCCATCTCAGCCACTTCAAGTTGATAGTGCAGCAGGAGCCACTATCAGGTGGTGCAGGCTTTTATCAAGGTGGATATAACCTTAGCTCCAGGTGCTGAATCATATGATAACTACTTGTAGTATATTTGACTGTTAATTTCTTCACATATTTTAGCAGTGAGAGCGAGACAACGGTATAATCAATTATTGACCTGGTACTTGTGCTATAATAATTGTACCTATGCGGCCTGTCCTGTTTTGTTCTACTGTTGATCACTCTTAGGCCTAGGTACTCCAAAGAAATGACTAACTCCTGACCAATACGAGCTCTACGTTTATTCAGCTGAACTGCTTACGATTCGTCACCCCAAAGATCATTCTTGATTGCCAAGAGTTCCTCATCTGCCGGGGAGAAAATGAACTTGATTATAGTTTGTGCTTTTTCGTTCATTACAGGCTTGTCGCGGCCGTAGCAGATTGGCTTGTACATGTTTCCACTTCATATACACTGATCTACCTTGACCGTTTGATGTTATACTTAGTAATACACCACAATTTGGTGAACTGGTGTTGTGTGGGTCTTTTTAGTACCGGGGGTTCTAGCCTTTCTAATTCTTGTGATAAAGTATGCACGTGGGAAAGCATATTCCGCACCATATCATGAGGGTTCTGATTTAAGCCAGCCTGTGTACCAACTTTCTTCAGCCCATTCCTCATGATGTCCGCTGTATCTGCTGTTCTTTGTGATGAATTCAAAGTGGCCAAAGAGTCTCAAGATGTGCAGTGGTCTACACACTCCACATGTTCAGTGCCCTTTTATGTTGATTTCTGGGTGATAACTGTGTCAAGAAGTTGTTGATCCGGCTTGAGCTCAAAAATTAGATATAGTTTCTTGTTCTGAAGAGTTGATGCTTGCGGAAGAAGGACATTTTTTTCTCGTCTTTCTTACTTGTTTCCTCTGCCTTTTGCTTTGTACTAAGGTCATCGATTCCTGATACTTCTGCTCCATTGAAGGCAGTTTGTCCTCGGCTTGAGGTAAATACTCAGTTATACCATAGGCCTCTGCCGTTTTTTGTGAGGGTGGGGGCCCGATGTCATGCTGCACTGCACCCATTGTCTGCAGCTTGATGGGTCCTCCAATAGTGTTGGAGGTATTTTCTGGCATAAGCATACATATGCAACCAGCAATACCGTTGTGAATCAGGCTCTCAGTGTATTCCAGGTTATAAAACTTAAAGCGTTTAAATACACCATCTTTCCAGAAAATACTTCCAACGTGCACTAATTGGACCAATGTATAGAGGTAGTGTTAGAAATATAGAAGACAAAATAAAGATAGAAAAACGTTGCAAGACAGAAACAATGACCTGAACATATCGCATGTGATGTTTCCACTCAAAACAGTAGACACATTTGGCTTGAAAAGCACCAAACATCATTGGCCATATCTGTGCTGCTAGAAGTGGTGGTGTGGTAAGGGTACTGGGGATGTGATCTATGTATGTGGTATTTCTATAGTACAAGCCTAGCCAAAAGGCAGTGAAGCACTATACAAGGTCAAAGACACACATAAATTCAACATGTGATAGGACACGTAGCTTTGTGTTAGGTTTGTGGATGGTTACTGCATTGTGATGCAGTATTCTTTAAAGAGGTGCATTTACAACTCTTTCCTAAATTGAGCAGTGTTAGTGCAGTCCTGCTGGATACTGGGATGTTATTCCACAACCTGGGTGTAGGGTTTGTTTATAATTTGTAACATTTCTTAGGCAGCAGTCGTATATTTTTCTGGCTGGGGGTGTACAATGAAGCACCAGAGATGGTGAGCTTGTCTAAAATATAACTGGAGGAGCTGCTGATGGAGTGCTATGTGAGCCTCTGGGAGGACAGCAGAATGGCACCAAGTGATGAATAGGGAGAACACCTTCTGCCTTATGCACCAATATCAATGCAGATTAAAAACGCTGATAAAATGACCAGATTCAGGTGTAGGGGGCCAATAAACATGGCCGATCGGACGTGAGCTCCGTCGGCTCAGTCTGATTTCCCCTTGGCCTGATGCAGTGAGGCGGTGGGGAGGCGCTGGCGGGCCTCTCCCGATTCGGGAACCGGCCACGAGACCCCGGGAGAGGCAGAATCCGGCGGGATTGCCGGTGGAGAGGGTGCGACGCCCGACGAGGTGCAGCCTTGCGGCCCACGCTGCATGAGCGGGAGCCGGCTGGAGCCGGAGAGGGGCCGTCGCCCCGAGATGGAGGAGTGACAGCGTGGGACCCGGGGACGGGGGGAGAGCGGCACCCCCGACGCCAGAGCCGCGGATGAGCGGCGGCGGGCCGCGCTGAGAGGACCACATCCGGCCACAGCAATGGGGAGGTGAGAGCGGGGAAGGCCCTCCGTTCTCCATGCTGAATGGCGCGTTCGGTGGAGGCCCAGTTTGCGGTGCGCGGCTGGAGCTCACGGGGCCCCCCACCCGCTAGAAGTTATAGAGCAGCAACAAGACGGTTCCCCCCGATGGGTGAAGGCAACTGATCAGTATAGGGAAAGGTGCGGAAGACATTGTGACGCAAAGGGTTAATTAGCTTGAGCAGTGTAGATGAGTGTGATGCCTGCTGAAACCCCGGAACAACGTGGAAAAGTTCATGATATTATTTTCAAGCTTGTTTGTGTAGGAGACTCCGTCTCAACCTTGAGAACGAGAGTACAGGGAGAAGATGGAATGAAAACAAAAGCTGGGGAAGGGCAGAGCAGCCAAGAGACAAGTACTGATAATATAGCTAGAAAATGCCAGAAAGAGATAGAATCCAAGCTTCGAGTTATTTAAGCACTGAAGAACGGTGGGGGGATTTGAAGCTCGCAGATGGGGTTGTGAAAGCTGCCATGGCCCAGCGCTGTCTCCCTGTTTTGCTGTTCAGAGACCTTGACGCTTGAGGGGGAGATTGGTCCAAGCAGGCGGTAGAGGGCTTCCCAGCATTTCGTGGACTAAGTTAAGTTCCACACAGGGATGAAAGGCCTTTGTTTCTCTTCTCTATTATTATGATTGATTATTATGCTTGCACTATGTTTATAATCTGAAGTATTCAGCTCGTTTATATTTTGCTGTCTGAACATCGTAGTGTGAGCCTGCTGCAGTAATTGAAATATGCATTTTGGTGTGTAGTAAATCAAAGCTTATCTGAAGTATTCAACTCGTTTATATTTTGCTTCCTGAACATCGTGGTGGTGGTGCATTCTGGTGTACAGTTAATCAAAGCTTATATCTGTCAATGAACTCTTTGCTTATATATATGCATAGATGCCCTTTGTAGTGTACTGATATAAAAATAGATGCTTTTCATTGCTATTCTTATTCTACTATTGTTGATGTGCTAAATACATATATTCACCTGAAATTCTAGTAAAGCTAAATTGTATTCATAATTGGCGTGTGGTCCTTCATTGAGCGTCCTTATTGACTTATACCGAACAGGTGTCAACCAGTCACCTGGATAAGACATTTTGGTACCAGAAGTGGGGCATAAGTCAATAATGCCTCTTTGGGGACGTAAGAAAAATGGGGCAGAGAGTGGAAGGCAGCATGGGGCAGAAGCCAGATCCATTCCCGGGTGGTTAGCAACTGACCTGTTCTTCAGTGTGGCAGGACTCCTGAACCTGTGGGCAGCGCCGGTTTTATGGGAAGCACTAGATGAGAAAGTGACTCCTCTCTTAGTGGAAGATGCGGTCAAGAGTGTGAAACTAAGAGGGGCGAAGCTGGAGCTGAAAGCGGCAGCGCAAGTGGGATGGCTTTTCCTGTCTGCGCTCCGTATGATATACAGGAAGACAAAACTGCGGGATGAGGTTGCAGCCTTGCAGGAAAGGCAGTTACTTATGAAAGAGACCATAGAAAGTGCAGTGACTCGGGTGATCAAATGGAGGCAAGGTGCACCGCATTAGCAGTACGAGTAGCAAAACAGAAGAGTAGGCAGAAGCCTAAAATGCCCTCAACTGTACAAGTGAGGGCACTGGTACGCAAACAGAAGAGTAGGCAGAAGCCTAAAATGCCCTCAGCTGTGCAAGTGAGGGCACTGGTACGCAAACAGAAGAGTAGGCAGAAGCCTAAAATACCCTCAACTGTGCAAGTGAGGGCATTGGTACGCAAAGAAAATTGGGATCCATATACTTGGGATGGAACAGTCTCAGATAATGATGACTGGAATTGGGAGGATGAGGTGGAAGTATGTGTAACAGAACTAGGTGGAGTTGAAAGTGTAGGTGAAGTTGAAGGTGGAAGAGGAAGTGTAATGGAGGTTCGCCCACTCGTGCAAAACAAATCAAAGGGAGTGAATGCTGGGCAAATACAGAATTCTCGTTTGGTGAGAGATTATACACAGAGTGAGTTGTTGGAGATAATCCGTATGTTTAGGCAGATGCCTGCAGAGCCTTTGTTTAAATAGTTGGTGAGATTGTGGGACACTGGAGCAAAAGATGCATTACAGAATCCTTTTACGTTAGGTCCCATCACAGAAGGAGACCCGTTTGAGCTGGAAATGATAGTACAGGATGATGTAGATGATGCAGTGATGTGGAGCCTATGGCAGAGGCCGGGAAAAAAGAGGGTGCCACAAGGATTTTGGTCAAAGAGATTAACACCATCCATGAGCAATTACACCTCTTTAGGAAAAGAACTGGCAGGGCCATTAGTGGAAACAGAACGCATAACTGATGATCAGCCGGTCACCTTAAGAACATGGGTCCCCTTACTAGGTTGGACAAGAGAAGGAGGGGTTGACACTAAAGTAGGCAGGGCGCAGGAGTTTACCATCGTGAAGTGGAAATAGTATCTGCAGCAGAGGGCAAAACCGGGACCAGCAGGAGTGTTGAAGTTACAAGAAGATACGCTAGGGGCAGTGGACTTGCAGGCAATGGCCCCTGCGCCAGAGCCCTCTGAAATGGAACCCTCACCATTTAAGACAGCCCCGCCTTTTGAAAGACTCACTGAAGAAGAACAGCAAAATGCATGGTTCACAGATGGTACCGCCCGGTACTACCAAGGAAAAAGACAATGGCAAACAGTTGCATTCCAGCTTGCCACAGAAATGATGTTGCTGCGAGGAGGGGATAATGGATCAAGCCAGCTTGCAGAACTGCAGGGGTTAGCAGCAGTGATCGAACAAGCCCCCATCAGAGAGAAAACATTTGTGTACACTGACAGTTGGGCCACTTACCAAGGACTAGTAAGCTGGGCCCGACTTGGTGCAAGGATGGATGGAAAATTAAAGGCACCCCCATTTCGGGAGGCGAGCAGCTATGGGAAGAGATATGGGAGAAAGGGCAAAAATGTCAAATCTATGTGGGACATGTGGATGCCCATTGCCCATCGGATACCTCACTTGCATCTCTATTCAACAACACCGCAGATCAAATGGCCAAAACACGAACAGTGGTCATCAAGGAGGAAGCTGAAGCTGCTTTAGCAAACAGGGCCCATGCAACATCCGGACATCTAGGAGAGAATAGCACTTATGCATGGGCACAGCAACGACCAATTCCAGTTACTAAAGAACAAGCAGTAAAGGAGTGCCCCACATGCAACCAGATTAGACAAATGCCCATGCAAAAGAAGCCTAGCGGCCATATCAGAAGAGGAACTGCAGCTGCTACGGTGTGGCAATTTGACTATATCGGGCCGCTACCAAAAGAAGGAGGAAAAAGCTACGTATTGACCATGGTGGACACCTACTCTGGCCTTATGTTGGGTATGCCCTGTAAGTCTGCATATCAAAAGTCCACTTTGCGAGGGCTATACTACCTGATAAAGCATTATGGGGCACCCGCCGAGATCCAAACAGATAGGGGCACACACTTTTCAGGGAAAACAGTGCAGGGCTGGGCGCAGGAACAGGGAATTTGGTGGATTTTGCAACTTAGTTATTATCCACAAGCTGCAGGCATGATTAAGAGATATAATGGATTGGTGAAAGAACAGCTAAAAAAGTTATCAGCACATGACAGACTTGCACAATTGATTTGTGAACAAGCGTACACCCCACACATTGAAGAAAGATCTGCCCCCTTATAATACCCAGAGAGGTGAGGGAGGATTTGGAAGCACAGGAAGAAAAGTATGGGTGAACTATCCAGGGAAAAAGCCAGAGGCAGGAGAGATATTGAGTCAAGGGGTGGGGAGTACGTATATTGTACTTTTAAAGAACTTTAATGTACCTGTATTTGTGCCTGCAGTGAGACTTACCCCACGGTCATAAAAAATTACATCTGCGTCGATGACGTGGTTCCTGTTTGCGATCAGACTGAATGTAGCAGAGAATGTCGTTACGGACCTTCATGTCACTTGTGCATCTCAAGCCGCTAACGTAACTGATGACCAGAGAAATGTTTCACTTTGCAACGCGAAGGTACCTGGAGGCAAGTGGATGGCTGCCAAAGCTGTGACCTGGAAGGTAACTGGACAGCAAATCCGACATGCCAACGGACTGAACGAGTTGCAGGGGACACCAGCAACAGTACGAGCTTTGAATTATACGCTAAACATGATATGTAAATATTGTGATACCATTGTACCTTTTACACCAGCACAGGCATACCCGTGTAAACCTTATGATTGCTCTGACAAACAGATTACTTTACCAGGACATATGGCGGTTGTTACAATGAACAATGGAACCAAAGGAGTTCGATACTCCAAACCACCAGCCTTCGTGTTTTATGTAACCGAAAGAAGCATGGCCACCAACTTAGGCAACGTTTCCATAGTTCGATATAGAATAGGATGTAAGCAAGCTCTGCATGCAAGCATAATTAACCGTATTGTATTACAGATAAATATTGCCAAGGGGAATGTCTTAACTTATGATCCATTATGTGCACCATGGACACCACAGTTATGGCCCTTGCCAAAATTACGCATTAGAAGAGATCTAGGGTCCTTGATAGCTGGGGCCACAGGAATCGGGGTAGGGGCCCTGAATTCTTTTGAAGTTGAAGCCATTAGGAATAAGCTATCTTCTACAGGATATAGTACAGGAGAGGCCATTAAAGTAATTTCTCAATGGGGGCCCACACACTCACAAGAAGCATGGAAAGTCCTGCGTGGGTTGTATCGCGATTGGCAATGGTATAATTTCACTTATGAACAATTCGGAAAAAAGCTTTTAAAACACACAAACAGTGACCAAGGGCATCCAATGCATACTATGGCAAAGTATTGTTAATCAACAGTATACAGACTTATATCAGATAGGGACAGAGAGCATATGTTATGCCAATAATCATCCCTTACTTATTAACGGATTTTTACAAACCACCGGAGAGCAAGTAATGTGTACGTGCAATATTACCAGCATTATTGACATAAGCACTCACATCTTGTACCGACCGAGTAAGTTCACCATAACCACATTACAGACACAAATGCGTGCGCAGTTAGAGTGGAACATCTCGCTTGTTGTTAAGCTACCCAGATTAGAGGCAATCAGGCACTACGCACAAGTTACCTTTGCTAAATTTGATATGGCAGCTAAATACACCAAGGATACAGCCATACTGATGACCATAAACGCTAAACAGCTTATGCACACTGCTTCATGCATCCAGCAAATAACTGAGCATCATTGGTATGACATCTTCTTAGGCTGGGCACTAGGAGCTATGAAGACACTAAATATAGTGTTACAACAGCGAATTTGGTTATTGATTGTTTGTGTTACGCTAATGACTATACTATGTAGACTATATGTATGCACAAAACTGCTTTATACTAAGATGCAGGCACTTAGAATAACGCTGACAAGTATTAGTAGCAACCTAGCTAGCGGAATGTCAAAGTAAATGATATCTGTTTCGCATGCATCGCGCTCATCTAAGGGGTGGAGTGATCAGTATAGGGAAAGCTGCGGAAGACATTGTGACGCGAAGGGTTAATTATCTTGAGCAGTGTAGATGAGTGTGATGCCTGCTGAAACCCCAGAACAACGTGGAAAAGTTCATGATATTATTTTCAAGCTTGTTTGTGTAGGAGACTCCGTCTCAACCTTGAGAACGAGAGTACAGGGAGAAGATGGAATGAAAACAAAGGCTGGGGAAGGGCAGAGCAGCCAAGAGACAAGTACTGATAACCTAGCTAGGAAATGCCAGAAAGAGATAGAATCCAAGCTCTGAGTTATTTAAGCACTGAAGTGCGGTGAGGGATTTGAAGCTCGCAGATGGGGTTGTGAAAGCTGCCATGGCCCAGAGCTGCCTCCCTGTTTTGCTGTTCAGAGACCATGATGCTTGAGGGGGAGAGAGGTCCAAGCAGACGGTAGAGGGCTTCCCAGCCTTTCGTGGACTAAGTTAAGTTCCACACAGGGATGAAAGGCCTTTGTTTCTCTGCTCTATTATTATGATTGATTATTATGCTTGCACTATGTTTATAATCTGAAGTATTCAGCTCGTTTATATTTTGCTTTCTGAACATCGTAGTGTGAGCCTGCTGCAGTAATTGAAACATGCATTTTGGTGTGTAGTAAATCAAAGCTTATCTGAAGTATTCAACTTGTTTATATTTTGCTTCCTGAACATCGTAGTGCGATGCATTCTGGTGTACAGTTAATCAAAGCTTATATCTGTCAATGAACTCTTTGCTTATATATATGCATAGATGCCCTTTGTAGTGTACTCATATATAAATAGATGCTTTTCATTGCTATTCTTATTCTACTATTGTTGATGTGCTAAATACATATATTCACCTGAAATTCTAGTAAAGCTAAATTGTATTCATAATTGGCGTGTGGTCCTTCATTGAGCGTCTTTATTGACTTATACCGAACAAGTGTCAACCAGTCACCTGGATAAGACAGCAACTAACACAAGAAATATACCCCTGGGCTGGGATGGCGAAGCTGTGCATTTTTGGGGTCAGAGGAGGACTGTTGGAGGCCATTTTGAGAGGCACAGAGTGGTAGAGCCTCCTTTACAGGAGGGTCAGAGAAAGTAGAGATTGCAGAGGCGAGTGCGGGCCCCGACCGGCAGGTCACTACCACTGGAGGCGAGCCCACAAAGGGGGGAGAGAGCCCATTGAGGGGAGAGGATATAGCTTTGAGACGGAGGAGGGGGAGACAACCCTACCTCCCCCCTAAGAAGTGGGGTGCGACGGAAGGGCGAGGACCCAGAGGGGGCCCCTGCAGTGAAGGAGTGTAGAGCTGATAAGAGGGTGAGCCCCCAAGTTAGCACCGGGGCTTGGCCCTTAACAGATTCATATGCCACAACGTAAAATCCAGGCCAATCGGGTCACCAGCTATTTCACGCCGGCTAGAGTGGAGAGTGCTGACCAGACACAGGGAGAGGAGATGGCGCTTACAAAGGAGGACCTCCTGTCCTCTCTTCGTGCCTTTAAAACCGAATTGCGTGAAGAGCTCACAACAGATATCAGAGCGACACTTGAGGCCTTCCAGACAGATGTCAATGGGAAGCTAGCCGCTCACCAAACAGATGTAGATTCAGTAGGGGCCCGTACTTTGGACTTGGAAACACACATACAGAACTTACAACTGAAAGTTGCCCCGGTGGAGACTGAGCTCGCAAATGTTAAAGCGCAATTACGCCTCACCACAATGAAGTGTGAAGACTTGGAAAACTGCGCTTGCAGAGATAACATACAGGTGAGAGGCCTGGAGGAGGGAGCAGAGGAGCCTGACCTAGAGGCCCTTGTAGTGGGGCTGTTTTCCTCACTTCTGGGAGACCGAGAGACGTTCTGGCTAAATTAAACTCATTTAAAGTGAAGGAACGGATACTTCTAAGGGCGAGACAACAGGATCTCGTCTCCATCCAGGGTGCGCAATGCTCACTCTTCCGGGATATAGCGCCAGCAACTCTAGCTCGACGACAACAGTTCCGGCCAGTGACGGAGGCGCTGAGAGAGAAGAATATAAAATATCGATGGACCTTCCCCTTTGGCGTAGCGTTTGAACTCCATAATAAAGCGTGCCATTTCTCGACGGTGGAGGCGGCGGCTGCCGCATTGGTTCTAGAGACTAGAGGAGAGAGGGGTGCCACCGATTTTGAGGCGGGAGGGGGGCAAGGAAGAGATGCCCCTGCCGCTTTGGCGGACCAATGGAAACAACAGAGGAGAGGTAGAAAGACCCCTAGAAAATGAAGCCATGCGGCAATCTGGTACCGAGGAGAGTCTCATCATTTCGCTGACTCGAGCGGGGAGGTGACCCCGGTGGGGGGCTCCAGAAGTACTGTAGGGACGGGGGAGGATCCCCCCCTCTCGACGGGAGGGGGTGGAGCTGGTCTTCACGCTCCGGGTCCCGGTGTTGCTCGCTACTTGAGCATACTCTATCTTTGCTGGTCACCGGGGGTCCGGGGGCATCCGCCTTTGCGCTGCCCGTTGCATGTTCGGGCCTGGGGGAAGAGATGAGACGGAACTGGATCCTGTCCACGACATGAAGTTTATAATACACTTGGCGGTTGTATACTGCCAAGAGCATGTTAGTATTCTTTTTTTTAGGAAATGTTTTTTCAAGTTGTTTAATGTTTACCATCCGTGTCACTGTGCAAAGAGTCAGGGGAAAGTGTCACAGCTGATTGAGTATTCCCAGAGGAGGAGGGCAGGAAACACGATAAGGGATACTGGAGATACTACTGGGGGCCTAGGCGAGAACATTGATGTTTCACAGAGATAATGCTGGAACTACTTTCATGGAATGTGAAGGGCCTAAACTCCCCCAATAAACAGTCTCAATTGAAAAAATACCTTGAGGGCCATAGGTATGATATAGTGGCCCTACAAGAAACACATATGAAGAGGGGGGAGGGACACCGTCTTCGTCACAAACACTAGTCTCAAATTGTCCTAGCCTCAGCTCCCACAAAACACTGTGGGGTGGCGTTACTATTTAGCAGATCAGTCCACTTTAAGGAAACAGGGTCCAAGAAAGATAAGGAGGGACGATTCCTGATGTTGAAGGGCAGCCTGGACGTGAAACTTTGTACGATAGCTACTGTCTATGCTCCTAACAGTGGTCAAACCCAATTTCTGTTACAGTTCTTGAGCGAGCTAGAGGGCTTTGCGGAGGGCGAAGTTGTCCTGATGGGAGACTTCAACCTGGTATGGGACTCAACATTAGACACAACGCACCCACAGAGATCACAAACGAGTGCCTTTGCCAAATCAATGAAATCCTCCTTTCGCCGTTTGGGGTTGTTTGACTCCTGGCGGGCCCTGAAGCCCCTGGAGAGGGATTACACCTTCTTCTCAAATACTCACCGCTCATATTCACGGATTGACTATGTATTTTTTAGCAAACCACTAAGACAGATCCTTACGACTTTAGCTATTAATCCAATTGTCATATCAGACCACGCTCAGGTGGTGGTAGGTTTAAATTGGTCACTAGCACGCAAACCATACAAGCGCTGGTACTTTCCAGGGGTGATTGCCCGGGACGCAACATCCCGCAAGGATTTGCGACTAGCGATTAGGGAATATTTCCAACATAATGGGACGGGTGATACTAACCCTCATATCATCTGGGATGCCTTTAAAGCGGTTATAAGAGGTAAATGCATCGCGTTTGCCACTGCCATGCACAGATTAGAGATTAAAGACCAACTCCTTTTGGAAAGCGAGCTTAAGGTGGCTGAACGCGAACATAAATCATCCCCGTCTTGGCAAGCTCAAAGGAAGGTGGCGACCCTCAAAGGTAAGCTATAGGCTACATATACAAATAGGGCAGAGATGACCCTGTTGAGATTACGGAAAGCCCATTACGACAAGGGTAATAAAATAGGCACCCCCTTAGCAAGGCAGCTGCGAGTCCAACAGGCCCGCGAATACATTGAGCAGGTCAAAGACGAGCACAGGGAACACTTCACTGAAGAGGGAAAGGCAAGGGCATTTAGACGATTCTATGAGCGTCTTTATCAATCAGACCACCCACCCGCCCACGCCCAAGAGTCTTATTTGCGCTCAGTCCACCTACCGCAGGTCTCTCAGGAGACGAATGACATGCTAGAGGCACCCTTTACAGCAGAGAAAGTACAGGCGGCCATTGACGCCCTTCCCCTGCATAAGGATCCGGGCCCTGACGGTTTTACAGCCCTTTTTTATAAGACCTTCGGGGCGGAACTAGCAGGTCAACTCGCGATACTGTTTAATTATATACGGGGGAAGGCACGGTGTCCACATCCATGGGGGAGGCCCTGATAACTCTCATACCCAAGGCCGGAAAAGACCCTCAACTCTGTGCCTCGTTCAGGCCCATTGCCCTATTGAACCTGGATGCCAAATTATACTCTAAAATACTGGCGCTGAGGCCGGAGAATGTGATGGCAGAGCTGATACATCCAGACCAGTCTGGCTTTATTAAAGGTCGCCAGACTCATGACAACTTAAGGCGTGTCATACACTTAATGGAAAAGGTACACAAGAAAAAGGTCCCGGCACTCCTATTGGCTTTAGACACCGAGAAGGCGTTTGACCGGGTTGAGTGGTCTTTTCTAGTAGCAACCATGAGACGGTTTGAATTTGGGGAACAATTTATATCCATGGTGATGAGCAACTATGCCTGCCCTAGATCTCGCGTATCGGTCAATGGGGTAACTTCTGAATTTTTTGATCTATCTCGAGGCACGAGGCAGGGATGCCCCCTTTCCCCTCTGCTCTTTGCGTTCAGTGTCGAACCCTTGGCGGTTCGGGTGAGGGGGTGCCCGGAGTTCCCAGGCATTACATTTGGCGCAGACTCACATAAAAGTTCCCTATTTGCAGATGACATTTTATTGTTTACTGAGCCCCGTGCATCCCTTTTAGCCATACAAGAAGAACTGACACGTTTTGAGCAAGTTGCGGGGCTTAAGGTAAACACGGGGAAATCCTATCTCCTCAATCTAACACTGCCCGCGGGTGTGATGACCCAGATAGCCTCCCTGACCCCATTTGCTTGGGCCAAGAAAGATATTACTTACTTAGGCATTCGGATTGTTCCCCAGGTGGCTGATTTGTTTAGAGCTAACTACCCCCTTTTGATCAGGTCTCTACGAGAGGACTTCAGGAGGTGGTCCCCGTTATGGATATCCTGGCTAGGGCGCATCAATAGTATTAAAATGACGGTGCTCCCCCGATTTCTATACCTCTTTCAGAGCCTCCCCGTTGATATCCTGCCTGATTTCTTTGCGGAGACTGGAACGCTTTTCACGAACTTCATTTGGCAGGGTACAAGAGCTAGGGTTTCATACAGAGTACTGACGCGCCCCAGAGAGAGGGGAGGGTTGGCGCTCCCGGAACTCCTGCTATATTATAGAGCAGCACAACAGCGAGTCTTAGCTGAGTGGTCCCTCCGAGAGTCGGATAAGATTTGGCTGCACATGGACAGAGCGGTGACAGGCAAGACCTTGTGGGATATCCCATGGAAGCCCAAGGGGGCACGACCACCAAACGCATACATTGGCACACCCACCGCCACTACCCTAAAAGTGTGGGACAAGGTAACTAAACTCTATGGGCTTACTTCCTTCCCCTCGCCACACACCCCTATTCACCTTAACAAGGCATACCCACCAGGGGAACTTCCGTGACCCTTTGATCGATGGAAAGAGGGGGGCTGCTTACGCACTGCAGATCTATACCATGGAAACCAACTTAGGACCTTCAATAATTGCTGTAGGGACTTCCAACTCCCACAATCCGAACATTACCATTATACTCAGTTAGTGCACTGGGTCACACAGCCACATATAAAGGAAGCTTCTACAAGAGATCTTCTCCCAGTGGAGAGGTTTGTGCAAAGGGGAGAAGCGACAAAGGGCAGTATCTCTATGCTATACTCTATACTAACTACGGCACAAAGAGCGCCAACCCCTCGATACATCCCCTTTTGGGAGCAAATCTTGGGTACTTCGGTGGAGGAGGAACAATGGGGCTATCTTTATCAAGATATACCCAAGCACAACCACTCCATGGCAGCTAGGGAGGCTCACTACAAACTTCTTTATAATAGGTACCTGTATCCTGAGAAACTTAAGAAACTCTATCCCCAGATATCAGCTAGATGTTGGAGGGGCTGTGGCATGTTGGGAGAATTTAAACACATATGGTGGGACTGCCCAACGATTCGCCCCTATTGGAATGAAATTCTCTCTCATTTGAAAGAGATGCTGGGATATCCCATTCCGATCACAATAGAGCATGCTTTCTTGGGCCTTCGAGCCCGAGAACTACAGCACCAAACATACGGGGACCGGGCTATCCTGTGGCTGACTTTAGGGGCAGCGAAGACAACCCTAGCATCCTTCTGGAAAAAAGCAGACCCACCCCCTATAACTTTGTGGCTCACGTGGTTATGGAAAAGCCTTGCCATGGAGTGTCTGGTTGATAAAGGCGAGGGTACGTGGAGAAGTTTTGATTACATATGGGATCCCCTAGTTCGGTTCCTTTCCAGGGAGCTTCCCCTCACGACTTATAGCCCCAGACTAAGGGCCTTGCACCTCTTCCATATTTAGAAATTGGAGTCTGAGACGGGGGGGCCTGGAGAGGACCCCCGTGGGCCCAGAGAGGGGGACCCACAACCACCGACTTCTCTTAGCTACTCTTGACGTGACCAGGGATGGATGGTTGGTTGTATGTTAACTTGTTTATTGTCATTTTTTACACTGTTTCACTTATGGTACGTGCTGGCTACGCTTACAACCTTGCGTGATGATAAGCGTCCCTTAGAGTAGAGTATCCTTAGTGCATAATGTAACACTTACTCCAGCTGAGGACAAACGACAAAGGAAATGGAGTTGTATTGAGTAGTCTATGATGCTGATTGATTAACTATGCTTGTGCTGTCTCACAAAATGTCAATAAAAAGATTACAAAAAAAATGACCGGATTCACAAACTTTGTTCTATGACTAGTTGAGTCTTGCACAAGCCAGGACCAGAATACCTGAGCAGCTACCTACACTTTCACCTACTCACCAGACACCTACGCTCTGCCTCACTCTCAATTGCACACACTCCTCACATCCGCAAAAGCAAAACTGGAGGCCGCTCATTCTCCTACATCGCACACAAGACATTGAACGACCTCCCTCAACACATCAGAGCCTTCTCCTCACTTCTTGAGTTCCGCAAGAAGTGGAAGACCTTGGGGACCACACACCTGTCCAGGCGACTGGATACCCTCTTAGGTGATTAATGCACTATACAAATCAACATAACATAACATTTCACCTGCTCAAAGCAGATGAAATGAGCGTGTTAAAAAACAGCATGCAAATGAAGGAAATACAGAATCGGTGCAGAAATACTAATTTCCACAATTTATTCACAACATTTTTTAGGGTCTATCCTGTAATGGCCGGGTATTCCCACAACCCAGAAGTAGGACACCTTCAATATTGTTGCTACCAGTTGCAAAAATAAGGAGGCGGTATTCCCGCTTCCCATGTAACGGGAGCCTTACCTATTCAATGAATGAATGAAAAATTGGAGAATTAAAAAGATATATGGAATATCAATTCTTTGTAGCACTAACCTCTCTGTTCATCCCCAATAGAACAAATTCCTCAGTTCCTTGCTAACGCTTTATATTGGATATTAGGAGCGATGGATGTCTTTATTACTGCCCATCAGAGAATGGCGGGCATCGCAAGAACAAATTCAATATAAATGGTAGCAAAAAGGCATTGTGGCCTTCAAATTCTGTCTATGAGTAATCGTGCCCTCAAAATACAGTTAGGAGTGGGGGAGGGTACCCCTGTTAATGTCTTCCTTTTAAGTCATTGCGGGTGCCCATAAACACACTCTGCCATTGATTACAAACGCACACAAAGACCCTAATTTACTCCTGGCTATCACTCCATTACTAATTTTGTACAGGTTGTATAATCTATCTCAGTATGAGCGATCGTTTGAGAAAACACGACACAAAAGAATTGCATAATAAATGGAAACATACCTCCTTCATCGTTGAGCCTTCGCATTCGTCCAGATGAAGCCATCAAGTTCTCTGAAAACGATCTTTAAGATTACAGTCGTGCGCAGAAGTCACCGCATGGTTTCTTTATCCTGTTCCTGGCCAAAAGGAAATGTTGCAAGAATTCCGCTTCTAGTTAAGCACCCCGCGCCAAAGTCGGTTTCCTCAATCTTATTAAAAGATACATGCTGAAAATATAATCATGAACTGACCCAGCGCATGACATCCGAATGCTGGATGTTTAGTGGCCGCAGCCCCGGTCTGAAACAATTCAGAAGTTCACATTCAGAAAAAAACACAGCATCATCATTTCTGCACTCATCCATGTCTTAGTGAGCAGACATATGCTCCCCATAGCACGATCAATGCTTTGAGTAATTTACTGCAGAGATTAAAGGCAGTCGCGACTGTGTGGGGGTTGTGAAAACATTGCCCACTGTGTGCTTGTGTTACAAATGATGTTAGTTTTTCAAAATATAAGATCAACGACACTGTAACACCGTCATCCCATCACAAAGTTCCAACTAGAGTGTCACATTTTTATTTCCTCTATTTTGTTAAATATGGACAATCCGCAAATGTGTAAGTGTGATCGAAATGTTTCAACTCATTATGGGGCTTCGGTGCTGGGTTCTTCCCTAGGATGGGACCTAGAAGGAAATGCTGAGAGTTCTAAAGTGGTGGTGTTCTGGTCCAGAGATGCCTTTTATTCTACCATGCATTTCCCCAGTTAGGCTGGAGCACTTGGAGGCCGGTTTTGAAAGCCCTGGGCCACTTCTGGTGTCTCTCCCTTCCCCTGGCTCCCCGCAGTTAACTGCAGCAGGCACAGGGAGGCTTCATAAGCGAACGAAAGTGAGGGAAGGAGGGACAAGGAAAAGAGAAAGCAATCAGAGAGAGGAGAAAAAGAGAGCGAGAATAAATGGATGGAAAAAGAGGGATTGAACGAAAAGGCTGGGGGTAGTTTGAGCTTGTTTGCCGGGGCGCTTTGTTTCCTCGGTATGGTATACAAGGAGATATTGAAGTACTCAAAAACAGGTCTAAGTCATATAAGTTGTGTGAGTTAGTCTGCAGATGTTTGCATTCACTGGTAATGTATTTGTTCCAGATACAGCATGATTTATTAATAGTGATGCTTCTCCAGTGTACCCACCAGTTTGGAACATAGATTGTGGTTTGAGTGATGAGTACATCTCTTTTTGTTTTACTGTGGTATTATAAAATAGTATACAAAGGGTTGATTAATCTCATTTTCAGTCTTTGGCCTTTCAGTACTTACTTAACATGACTATGCACTACTGTGACACAAAAGTGCCAATGTTGCAAATTACAGCTAGTAAAGCCAGTTTCTGTTTGTGAGCTGCAATTGGAATATCTTTAAAAACATACAGACACATGCTTAGGGCAAGCTTGCACTCAGTCACATCATCTTTTTGTCCAGATGAAAGAGGGATGGCTAAAGATGTCATAATTTAAATGTGCACATGCTGCACCAGAAATTCATTATTGTAAATAATGTTAGCAGTGTTATTTGTACAGCACACAACACTGGTGCAGGATTAGACTGAGAGGTTTGAGGATAACAAAATGGAGACCTTGGCATAGAGCTTGAACGTGGGAAAGTTTGAGAATATCCATGAACCTTCTGCCCCCCTCACACTGGGATTCTGTCACTCCAGCCTGTGGACAGCACCTGCACCATCAGCCAGTGATGAGCTCATGTTCTTTCACTGGAACAACTCCCCAAATATGTCTTGCAGGAAGATCAAATATATAGCTAACTGTCTAGGGTAGGTCTTAGATCTTTTGTCTACTGAGGCAACCATGATGGAAGCCTGGGGCTGCTGAACCGAAATCTCTCCTCCTATACTTTTGAAGTTGACCTGCTCCCACAGGCTTTATTCTTTTCACATCCATCCACTCAATTTAGGGTCTGCTTGATGCAATCAAGCCCAGAGAGGGCATAGCAGAAGGACTGACTGCTGGATCACTAGTGGATGACTGCATTCTTCACGATGGCCTGAAAAGAGAGGGGACTGGCATGAGTTATAGCCATTGACAGTATTCAGAGCAACTGCAGCAGGGGCTGAGAGCATATGATATCAGGAGCACTCACTTGCAGTGACAAGAGCATGAGCTGCACGACATAGCAGCTTTAAGACCTGCAGGCAATGAAAGTTTCAGACTATTTCACAGGCATCTCTAACAGCATCTTAAGTAAATGAGTAATCCTACACAACTACTGTCACAATGCCACAGCAGTGAAGGGGCAGTCCAACTCACACTTTCACCAATATACCAATTTCAAAGGATTTAGGACCTGCTCCAAAGGACTGTGTGTAACTTACATTCTTTGCCTTGCAGGTTCTGTCCGCGATAAACGTTTGCACTCCAGCTGTCACGTTGTGTGTGCTCTAAATGGATGTTGAGATTGCACTGCTGCTATCTACCGCGAACAAGGGAAGCATAATGGTGCTTTCAAGGAGTACCTGATCTGTGAGGAAAAAAAGCTTGCATTGTAGGGGCTGATATGTAGTGACGCTTACATTGCTGCCGCCCAGGATATACATGTTCTGTAAGAAAGGGAAGCTTGCACTGCTGTCACCTAAGTTGCACCTATTCTAAAAGCAAAAAAGCTTGCACTGCTGCTGTCCCATCTGTTCTTTTTTGCTGAGAGTGGGATATGTTTCTACTGATGTTTGTCTTCTACTTGCTCTGCAGTGAAGCTTTCACAAATGCTGGCCTTTTTGTACCTCCTGTGTTTGACAGGACCTTCTGCTACCACATATACAGTACCTATTCCTTATGCTATGGATGTTGCAAAAGTTATGTGGCTGTGGTATTAGTGATCCTTCTAATAAATAGTTTACCTTTACGGAAGCCAAAATAGTTGATTAGTCAGCGTTTGCTTATTTTTATATGCAACCTTAATAAAAGACTGAACTCACCAAAATACGCAAAGGGTTAATGCTTCATGCGCCATGTGAAAGAGTTTCAAAGGTGATTATACCACCTTCTAAAACTCTACAACATGGCTGGCAAGTATCTATGTATGTGTGCAACACCTTCAACCCTGCCCAGTGCTTAGTCTGTACCAAAAAAAACACAAGTGCTGTTATCCAAAATGTTTATTGGTACCTGTAAAATCCACAACAAGAACTGGCATCACCCACATACACAGTGACAGATATCTGTTGAAAAACAGGGCAAAAGTAATAGGCAAAATGTGCAGTAAAGATAGCCTTAGTATAATTGCTGGCTGCTTGTTCTTATGTCACTCACTTTGCCATCTCCCATTTCACACACTTTCTCTCTTTCCCATCTCAGTCACATTCTCCTTTCATTTATTTTTCCTATCTTTCGTCCCTCCCTATTCTCTCACACTTTCTCTTTCTTCTCTCTCACTATTTTCTATCTCATCTCTCTTTCTCCTCAATATCTTTTTTCAATCTTTTCCCTCTTATTCTCATCCTCTCTCCAAACATTTTCTCTGGACTCCCTATCGGAGACGGGCAGTGTCAGAGACTAACCTGTGGGAGAGACCTGTGGTACACACACAGATTAAAACCTGGTCACCAGTATCTCATTCCCCACAGAGGTTAACATTTTACATTGTGTTATTGAAAGAACTGAACTCTGCCTGTGAACTGGTTCAACACAATCTATGTATCAACTCGACTCATGTTGTGCAGGGGCTGAGCTCTGTGTATACAGGGACTCTGCTCTAGGTCAGTGCAAAAATAAGCTGTTTGTTAAGAAACGCAACAGAATATATGTAGGAGCTCTGCTCCATCTATGCATAAATGCTATTCTATCTATGCAGGGGTTCAGCACTATGTATGCAGGCACTCAACTGTGGCGTTAGGACCAGAGATGCTAACTTTAGAACTGGGGAACAAAGTTAGAGTCTCATAGACATTCAACCTCCTGTGATCCTGGGCAAATTCCTTAATCTCCCCATGCCTAAAAACAGATATAACACAGTGTAATGTAACTAGTGCTCATGTTAAGCGCCCCATTACTTTCAGATCAAGTTTGTGCTATATAAAACTGCAAAAAAAGATCAACTCAATCTGTTAGCAAGCTCTGCTGTACAAGGGCCTGTTTGTGACAGAGTCCCACTCTCTTTGCATGTGCAGGAACTAATTTACACTGTGTAGGAACTCATTGATGTCTTCTAGGTATTCTAGACCCTTTGATTGTTATGTTGTGCAGCAACACTCTAGATAAGTCATGCTTCAGCTGAGTTCACCATATGAAGTTCTAAGTAGGGGCCCTAGTTTTAATCTGGGCAGAGGGCCAGATCACACGTTCATGGGGACAGTGCTTGAAGGACCAGGCCAGTGGATAACCATGATTTTGAGAAATTTCAGCCAACATTTTTTTCATGTGTCTTTTGGAAAATAAATACTGTCTGAGAATGTTTACTTCTCAAAACTAAGGGCCTGATTTAGATCCTGGTGGATTTAATGCTCCATCTCAAACGTGACGGATATCCTGTCTGACGTATTATGATCACCAAAGGATATAACAGGAGTATTCCCCTCCGCCAGGATCTAAATAAGGCCCTAAGTTTGGTGGTTTCAGGTTACCTCATTGCTTTGATGCTGGGATTGGGAGTGTGGTTGTTTTAGTATATTTACCCAGATGTCATTCCTCCTTAGCCTCTCTGATTCTCTCACCTATGTAAAATGTGAACTTTTGTCTCTGGCATTAGCTTTAGCTTTTAAATCCCCTCATCAGGCAGACATTCAAACAAGGGGAGAAATTTGGAGTGTGTCTCAGAAGAAGGTGCACTAGCGCGCAAGAGTGGGTCAACTTGAGAGACAGCCAGGCCAAGAGGTTGCACACCCAGGGTGTGTTTCAATTGAGCCTTTGAAATGTGTCTGTGTGTTGGATGTGGATCTGGGCACCCTTTTCACCGTGTTTTCCAACCATCAACTACCACTTGCAGAGATGGTAGTGTGGTGCACATGTGCCGCCCTACCAACCTAAGCTACATAGCAAGCATGAGGTAGAGGAGCACAATGACAGACGGCTCTCCTCTGCTGCCTGTGTACAGACTGTTAGAGTAAAATGCATGGCTGTTGAAGTAACTGTGTGACATGACGTTATTGTCAAGCCATCACTGTGACACAAATCCTGCCTTATAGGCCACAGCTAGCCTTCCTTCTGGGATAGAACAGGCAGCCAGGAGCATTTTACTGAGAGGATGCATGAACAGTCATCTTTTAAAAGTTCCTGCCCCCACTGATGTGTTGGTGCCATCTACCATCAATCACCAAAACAAAATAACTGCTGCCCAGACCCCTATTTGCCAGTATCAGTTTGCACACAATCTTACGACCAGATTTACTAAGGATTTGCGTTGCCATTGCATGACACATGTCGACGCAAGGCAACTCACGTCTTTTAGCAGTATTACTAAACCATGCAATGCCACCTTTCATGGCTCTGTGTGGTTTAGTAAATCCAAGGGTCGAATATGGGCATTCCCATGCATCCATCCATGGATTTTGACACAATTACAGATTTACAAATATCTGTAAATAGGATTATGTCACAATGTTGCATCTCCCTGACCTAGGCTTAACAAGGAGAAATATCTTTATTTTGCCTTGTTATTTCTTTGTATGTGTTTGCAGTCTGCAGCACATATACAAAGAGGAAAATGCCTTTAAGGCAGTGGTTCCAAATCTGTGTGCCGCGGCTCCCCCGTGCGCCGTCAAAACTGGCCAGGGGCGCCGCACACAGTTTTGGAACCAATGCATTACATCATTGAGAAATATGTAAATAATTATGTTAAATACCATGGTACACTTCAGTCCACATTGTACATACACATAGACAAACCTGAACCTTAAACGACAGACAATGCAATTAAGGTGCGACTCCTGTATAATAACCACATACCACAATAATTTTCATTCGGTCTACTCACTAGACAGCATGGGGAACACAGCATAATGCCTATGGAAAAATATCAAATTAATTTAGGTACTCAGAAGGATTTCTGAAGGTCAACATTTGGTAAATTTTCAACTGAACCTTTTATTGAACATTTTATTATACCACCTGAGGAAGAAGATGTGATGTAGTGACTAAGTCAACTTGGGAGCCTGGCTTGGAATACAGCTTAGATCTTGACTGAAAATTGTGCATGTCTGAGCAAATCACTTAACCTTTGGTGTTGGTGAAATTGTGTGTTATTCAAATATTTAGGCCCACACTTGATGTATGTAGTCTTGCTTCCTCTCCATCACTACCCATAATATACAACACTCTGTTGCACCCCAGGTAAGTTTGTTGAATAACAGTATAAACTGAGACATGTTTTTATATTCTGAAGCTATCCTGTTTATTCCGCTCTGTGAATGCCCCTTCCTTTTGGACTCTTTGTGAACAGCCCTTATTTTGTTACATTCAAATAGAAGCCCTATATAGTTTTCTTTATTCCAGGACAAATGTCACACTTTTAATTAGGTTCATATAAGTCTCCTTCTCGATATCCGAGGGAGCACTTTCTTGTGTATATCGACAAATCCCCTCATAGACATCTTTTTGTTCCCTGAAGCATTTATTGTGTCTCATGTTTCTTTTAGTAAGAAAATACACCTTTACAATAAAGCTTTATTTTCTGTGTGTCAAACATGCACACAGGAACAGGATTCGTTGGTATGAAACTTCTTGCAGAGAACGGATACTTGCAAGCCTGGTGGATACTCTTGATGCACCAGCGGTGTTTAGTGTCCGAGTAGAAATTATCGGCAAAGCCAGTAGATCGGGCTTTAATGTGTTGATGCGTGAAAATACAGGCATGCATGAATACCGTTTGCATTTGTTAGCACATTAAAGGCATACTTTTGGGCAATGTCTGCTCTTATACTGGCTCTGGGAATGTCTCTTCCTGCATTATGTGAAGTGGTAGCCCCACCATTGCCGCATGACGTACTAGCCAGCCTCCCCTTCCCCCCACACGAAGTTCGGGTCTAGTGCTCCTGAGCAGGACTGACACTGGGACAGGGAACAGGCCAACGACTTGGAGTAGGAAGGGACAGCTGTTCAGAGCACTATCTTGCTCAGCGACCTAAATCTTTGCCTCCAGCTCACTGATAGCCTTCAGGTGCATAATTGCACATTTTTCATCAATTTTTAAGTTGGAACCTAGGACCAGGCACCTAGGGCACTCATCGTGAGGTTCTGTAAAACACACCTGCTTCCTGCAGTCATGTCACAGCTTGAATTCTATTATCCTAGGAGAGACATATTTCCTAGCACATTGTTAGAAAACGATTTTTGGAGCCTTTGTAAGACCGACAAGACTGGCAGCAAAGCTCCAGAGCCACGCTGCCCTACACAGAAAGAATGGAACTGACATCAGAGCATATGGAGGTGTTTATAGGCAGCTCTTCTTCACGTCTGGTGTAGTGTGAGGTAGCCTTGGAGCCTCACATTCCCACCTGCTGATGCGCAACAGTCATATCTGGTATTTTGTTTCAGATGCAGTCTGGCGCCTGGGTCATTCTAAAGGCGCTCTGCGGTTAGAAGTAGCCATCCGAAACGTTTGCTACTAAAAAAAAAACTAATATCCATTTTCATCTATGAAACACACGGAAACAATTCTGCCACAACTGGATAATAAGGCAGAATACTGCCCCCATCAATGCTAAATCCAGCTACTTCGGGCTACTGAGTGTATATGTACCCTTCACAAATGGGCAACCTTGACAGAAACATGGGGCATGCCTCAACTCAACTTTGATTGTCAATGGCTAATGGATGCAGCTGGTCGGATGAGCAACCACAAACACACTGCTAGTACAACTTTTTGTGTGTTCACTTTGACCAATAAAGTTAGATTGGAGCACAATAGCTTCGACAGTCTTTGTGGGCTTTAATAACTGCAGTTTTACTTTGGCAACCAATTTTCTTCCTAGTCCCACATTTAGTTGTAAGAGGCAGTGCTGAAGATTTGTAGATAGATATATATATATATATATATAGATATATATATATATAGATATATACATCTATATATATAATAAATGGTGCTAATTTACCTAGTAGCACAAAAGAAAAAAGGTACACGTAAAATTGGCAGCGGATGTGTAACACACAGACATATTTAACACAGATTGTACAAGGATCTCAGCACCAAATGCATTAAACCCAATGCAAAATCTTACTAGTACATGAACAAATGACCTACAGGGTACGTGAAGTGTTTTGTACCAGAAACAAACTCCCTAATTTATGATTCAAATCTGTGACCACCAAAATTACACTCAAAGATATGCACAAAGTGCATTAGCCATCTGAGCTTTCTCACCAATATTCTACTTAGAATCGCAATAGGTATGCATAGATCCCTGCAACAAGTGCCTTAATCTACTTCCTAATAAAGAAAGGTAAACAATGTTTTGTTACACAACTGTGGATATGATCACAACACATTTTCGATCATCACTATTACGAGTCCTTCATAGTATGTAGTGCAGTGTTTAGTGCTAACAGGCTTTACCACTGCATCAGAAATATAGGCTTGGAGCAAACTTATTGTGGGATAAGAGCATTGATGGACCTTTAAGCAGATGGACTGCAGTTACAGTACAAAACCACAGAACTTCACATTTCTATATTGTAATTCCTTACCAGTTAAACCGCCCAGAATACAGCAAAACACAAGCATACAACACACCAACATAAATGTACAATGTAATGAAAATACGTGAAGACAGCACATACAAAATCAAACACTATAAAGAAACCTCACCACACCTCAGCAACACATCAATAACACCATATAACTGTACAAAAAAGCACAACAATTGGTCGTACGAAGTACAAAACGTAACGACACCTCTACCCAAAACACCAACTGAGCAAAACAGCAATACATCACAATCATACAGAAAATACAACTCGGCAACACAAAAAGCACAACTAATTAAATGTAACATTAACTCAGCACAATACAACCAAAGAACAACACAATACTAGACACTAAGACAACACAATAGTGCAACATAAGAAAATCCTCAACACAATACTCAAACTTGATAAAATACCACAACATAAAAACACACAAACAAAATACAACACAAGAATATAACACACCATAGCCCCCACAACACACCTGCACAGCAGCAACAAAACAAACCAACACTACATAATTCTAAATACCACACCAACAAGACACACTACCATCTCACCAAAATACAACTCATGAACACAACAACCCACAATAATGTGATGTTAGGTTATGCTGCTACTGTGTTTTATTGGCATTTTTTGTGTAAGTCATGTTTATGTACTTTTTTTTATTCTGGTGCTAATAGGTGTGGTATTTTTGCAGTGTCTTGTGGTTGTATTGTTCATGGGTTGTGTGGTAAGTAGATCTTGAGGTTGCATGCTTCAGGCCATGGTGGTGCTGCTTTCCAAAATTTCGAGCGCTGCCATTGGCTATAAAGGTTTGGTTTGGTTTGTATCTATGAGTGACACATTTCCACAGTTGTACCACGTGGCAGAAGACATCTTCCCAAAGACATCCATTATTGGTCTTTGGCGCGTGGCACCAATGAGGTGAGAAAGTAGAGTAATGGGTTAAAGCACTAAGGGGGTCATTCTGACCCTGGCGGCCGGTGGCCGCCAGGGCCACCGACCAAGGGAGCACCGGCAACAGGCTGGCGGTGCTCCCACGAGCATTCTGACCGCGGCGGTTCAGCCGCGGTCAGAAGCGGAAAGTCGGCGGTCTCCCGCCGACTTCCCGCTGCTCGGGGGAATCCTCCATGGCGGCGGAGCGCGCTCCGCCGCCATGGGGATTCTGACACCCCCTACCGCCATCCTGTTCCTGGCGGGTCTCCCGCCAGGAACAGGATGGCGGTAGGGGGTGCCGCGGGGCCCCTGGGGGCCCCTGCAGTGCCCATGCCAATGGCATCGGCACTGCAGGGGCCCCCGTAAGAGGGCCCCACTGTGTATTTCAGTGTCTGCAATGCAGACACTGAAATACGCGACGGGTGCAAACTGCACCCGTCGCACCCCTGCAACTACACCGGCTCAATTCTGAGCCGGCGTCCTCGTTGCAGGGGCATTTCCTCTGGGCCGGCGGGCGCTCTTTTGGAGAGCGCCCGCCGGCCCAGAGGAAATGTCTGAATGGCCGCCGCGGTCTTTTGACCGCGGTGCGGTCATTTGGCGGCGGTACCTTGGCGGACGGCCTCTGCCGTCCGCCAAGGTCATAATCACCCCCTAAGTGCCATTCAAGAATTTTATAACTGGCATACAGTATTGTGCTGAGGCAACCTTAGTTTCAGATAAACTATTCTCAGTCTGGAGATCCAGAATGGTGGCTCTAAAACTGCTTTATCAAGTTTAAACTCAAAACTGTCGTTTCATGTCTAGTTGCAAATTTCAAATTCATTTTTGGGGGTCTATATAAGCACACATGACTGGGTGTTGTATCTTTTAAGTGTTATGTTACATTCTTTTAAGTTCATTTCTACAGCACATTCCCACTAGTTGCACGGTTCCAATCCATTTTAGAATCTGGGTGCCATTTATTGTTTAGGGATTGTTCGTGATCGGAGGTCAAAGTGGTCTCTTGATATTGTACTGGGTTGCATCTCCTGTTTTATTTTTTCAAATATTTTTTTATTTGGTTTTCAAGCAGCGCATAAAATGACCATGAACAGATCACACAGTAGTTCACGAGTATGTGTACAGCGCCATAGATACAAGAAACAAAAAAGAAAGTTACAATACCCCCACCCCTCTGAACAACCTACAGACACAAAATCTCCAGAGCAAATACAGATACAAGTGTGATCCGAGTCCACCATTAAGCATCCCAATCCATATGTCCAGTGATACCTCCCACATCAGTAATAAAGTATCTTCTGTCTCTCTCTTTCTCTCCTTACTCCTGCTTTTACCACTGTTTTTACATCGTTTTTCCTTTTTCCTTTTTCTGTCTCTTCTCTTATTGTTCTGTCTCTTCTGTTACCCTCTACCCCGCGACGCTGCTGCCCCTGTGCCCCCGTGAAGCCCTTTTACGCCCTCCTGCCTCCCAGCTGACCAGGCCCCCGCCTCCCTCCCCTTCTTAATAGAGGCCGCGTGCAGCGGGTGCACCGCTGGCGCGCAAAGGCAAGCTGGTCTGCGCCCCTCCATGCCTAGACCACGCCCAGTGACACGGACACTGATTGTCGCCCCGTCCACTGGTTTGACGCCAGTACTCTACGTGCCCTCAACACGGGAAGATCCTCAGCCTGCCACCAAGCCAAACCCAAGAACACCCATGGACTTTTTTCTTGCTGCGCCTGCTCCAAAACCCTCTACGGATCACCAAATGCTCCCGCACAAAGCACGGACAGCCACCTCAACTGCATACTCCTCAACACACACTCCGTCATTAACGCGCAGTAGAAGTTTGGGACCTCCTCGACTCAACAGCCCCGCACGTCGCCGCCTTCACGGAGACCTGGATCACGCCTGCCATTAACACAGATATCGCCACTGCCACCCCGGGAAACTACAAAATCATCCACAAGGACAAAGCCGACAGGCCTGGAGGAAGCATTGCTATAATCTACAAGAACAACCTCCACCTGACTACCAGCACCGAGGCACAGTGTCAATCAACGCACAAGCACACATACTTCCAGATCCAGACCAACCCAAACACCTCCCTACATGGCACCCTCAACTACAGGCCACACAGACCCCAACCCCAGTTCTGCGAAGCCATCGCCAACCTCATCGCCACCCAAGCAATCACCTCCTCTGACCTCCTGGACAACCTCACAACTCTCAGCGTCAAGAGAGTCCCACCCATAGAGTCAGACACATTCTCGACCCATTCTTCCCAGCAAGGGACAACATCACCATCTTCCACACCTCAGAACCCCAGTGGACCGACCACAAGTGCATCCACTTTACCTACACAAAGAACACCGCAGGCCACCACACCCCCCCATTCCTTGGCAGATGCTGGGGCAAAGTAACAGATGCACTGCTCACCAATGCTCTCAGATGCTCCCTCCCACTGGATGCAACGGATGCTAACGTAGCCGTAAGCAACCTACACCAATGGCTCTCAAACTGCACCGACCTCGTACCCCCGCTAAGGAAATCAACAGGGAATCGACAGAGGATAATACCCAAGTGGCTCATACCAGACCTACAGGAATCCAAGCGTGCCTGCAGAGGATTGGAACCTAAATGGAGGCTCAGCAAATCCAGCGAAGACTGCACTGCCTACAATACAGTGGTCACCATGCACCACCAGAACATCAGAACTGCCAAAAAAGCTGCCTTTCAAGCACGCCTCAACACCAGCACTCACAACAGCAAAGAGCTCTTCGCCATCGTCAAAGAGTTCACAAACCCTGGGGCAGACACCTCATCCATGCCTCCCTACCAAGATCTCTGCGACGACCTCGCCACCTTCTTTCACAGTAAGACCCAGGACATCTACGAAGGCTTCAGGAACCAAAAACCGCCACCACCGCTCACAACCACAGACCTTGCACCCTACCAGATACTGAACTCCTGGACCCCCATCACCATAGAGGACACCCAAAGACTGATGAACTCCATCCATACAGGAGCACCCTCGTATCCATGCTCTCATCACATCCTCAACCTGGCCAGTGCCTCCATAACAGCGGAGCTCTGCCGAACCATCAACCTAACCTTCGAGACCTCCACATTCCCCTCAGACTGGAAACATGCTGAAATCAGCCAGCTACTCAAGAAACCCAGCGCCGACCCTAGGGAGCTGAAGAACTACAGACCCATCTCTTTGCATCCTTTCCCAGCCAAGGTAACTTAGAAGGCTGTCAACCAGCAACTCACTGAGTTCCTCGAGACACACCATATCCTGGGCCCTTCGCAGTCCAGTTTCAGAAGCAACCACAGCACCAAAACCAGCACTGTTAGCAGCCACTGATGACATACTCATCATACTGGACCATGGAGGCAATCCACACTCATCCTCCTCGACCTCTCTGCTGCATTTGACACCGTCTCCAACTCCACCCTCTGTGACAGACTGCACGACGTTGGCTTCTGAGACAAAGCTCTGAACTGGATCAAGTTCTTCCTCACCGGAAGAACACAAAAGGTCAGACTACCACTGCTCACTTCAGAACCTAAAGACACTTGCTGCGGAGTGCCCCAAAGATCCTCACTCAAACCAACGTTTTTCAACATCTACATGGCCTCACTCCCCAAGATCACCAGACAACACAAGCTAAACTTAGGATCATTCTTCCCCTCAAGCTCAGGCAGACCGCATCACTGAAGCAGTTCAGGAAGGACCTTCAGACCTGGCTCTTCGACTGAGCAGCATGCCTTCTTTCAGTGCCTTGAGACCCTATGGGTGATTAGCTGCACTCTACAAACCGTTAAATGATTGATTGAGTGTACAGCAATGGTCTGTGTTTCCTCATTAGTCAACACATCTAAGGAATGAAACTCTATCCAGTACCCCCCCTCCTCCCACCCCAGACCATATGAGATTTTTGGATATGTGGCCTTCTCCACCATTATAAATACATTGATTCCTCTCCTCCATTCTTCTAAATTTGGACACACCTCTGATCCCCATAAGCGGGCAATGTCCCTCTTGGCCGCTACCAGTCCAAGACCACAAAACAGGCACTTAGCACAGGGCAAATCTAGGTCATTTAGGAACCCCAGAAGAATTAATTTGGGGTCCAGTGGGATCTGTTCCAACAACAGCTCTCTTAGCTCCTCCACAATCTTTACTCAAAATTCCTTGATCACTGGGCATTCCCAAATCATATAAAGGAAGGAGTCAGTTGACCCCTGGCATCCAATACATTTCGGATGTTGTGCGTTCCCCATAGCATGTAATCTCTATCATAGTATACACAGTGGGGGATCTTAATTTGGATTAATCAAAATCTCAGCCTAATTGTAACTGCTCATGGGAAAATCAGTGCCGCCTCCCAATCAACATCTTCCAGTTCCCCCAGGTCAACCACCCATCGGTAACGCAGTTTTAGAGGTGTGTCAGGCATGTTGTTATTGATGGTCTAATATGTCCTAGACACCGCTACTTTGCCTAACTCCTCCATTAATAGTCTGCCTTCTAACAGGGTACAAATGCAAAAAGAACAGTTGATGGACAGAACATAGACCAAATCAAACATTCACCCCCAGTCACAGATCTGGGTTTAATCCATCAGTTTTTTTGTTCACCATGCCATTCCAGTTTGGACCCAGCCATATGCAAATCAGTCTTGACCCTGTTCCACATGGGAACAGTGCAGTCTGTACTCGCAGGCCAGGTCCTCCCTGAACCAGAAACAAGCATCCTGGGACAGGTTTCGGGGCATCACCCCTCTTCAGCCAGGCTAGCTTGAAACTGGTAGCATAGTGAGCACAGGGCCCAAGTCTGGGCATACCCTTCCCACTTGGGGCAACAAAATGCAAAAAGAACAGTTGATGGACGGAATGTAGACCAAATCAAACATTCACCCCAGTCACAGACCTGGGTTTAATCCATCACTTTTTTTGCTCACCATGCCATTCCAGTTTGGACCCAGCCATATGCAAATCAGTCTTGACCCTGTTCCCCACAGGAACAGCCCAGCCCGAACTAATAGGTTATAATGAGGGATCCCCCCTTCACCGGGAGACCCTCTGCTCTCCATGAATGATGTAACCGTGCATAGTGCAGGAACTGCGTCTGAGTGCATACTCATTTTGAAGAGATGCAGAAGGCATAATATCCCTACCCTCCATTGGGTACTTTAGAAATTCCAATGCAGTCCCAGGCCTCAAAGCCCGTCAGTTTTCTAATCTCTGGCAATCAATGTCCCTCCCACAGGGAAGACTTCCTCATGTGTCGGCGGTGGCATCCCAGGAGAGTGGTAACCCTAATTTAAGCAATCAGGGACACCTGAGTGGTCAGTAGAAAGCGCCATCTGTAGGAGGCACACAGCTCTTTGGGTCTTCCTTCCTTGTGGATAACAACTATGATGGCCCTCCTCAGATCAGGGGGGAGAATCCCCTTCTGCCTTGCCTCTAAGAACATATTCAGGAGATGATGGGCCAGTAGCTTGTCACAGCGCTTAAACAACCCAGCAGGGAACCTGTTAGGGCCCAGGACTTTACCAGATCGTAGCTTCGCCATTACAGCCTGGATCTCCTCTGAGGTGATTTCACAATTTAAGTCCACCCGATGCCTCTGCATCTAAGACAGGGAGAGATATTTCCTGCAAATACTTCTCAATCAAGGAGGCGTCCTTCAATGGCCTGACCCTATAAAGATCTTTATAATGACAGGCAAAGGCCTCTGCCATCTCCCTATCCGAAGACACTTGAGCTCCCTCAGGGCCCACTATCTCAGGCACCCACCTTCCCTCCACCTCTCTCCTCCCCAGCCATGCCAGGAGCTTCCCTGCCTTATTGCCTTATCCTCCTTTTCATATAATCAATGCTGGGTGGCTCACAGTTGATTAGTTACCCCCTCTGGTGCAATTTCTTAATATTCAGTCCTCACTAGTTCCAAGTTTCGAAGGGTGGGGGTGGGGATGTTGGTCGGGGGTGGTTGGGGTTTTCGGCTCACGACCGAAGGTGCCCTTAAGCACCAAAAGGCGGTTTTCAAGACCTTCCAGGGCTTCCGTCTCCTTTGTCCTTTTCCGGGCAATTAGGTTATGGTCATAGTTTGACTCTTGCTCTAGGCAAGACTGCTGGTTAAGGATGACAGTACTTATGCTTCTAGGTGACTATGCCAATCCTACAACAAATCGCACCTATCGTCCCAACTCTCCCGGCTCACAAGCAGCACCTCACCAAAAACCCAAACAGTAAAAGGTGATTTGTGGCAGCGTTTACACATGGACTCAAGAGAGTGACATCTCAGGGAGTGTCGTGGTTAAATGGAGATTACCCCTTTTTCTTATAAACAACATGTCTCAATTCAACACAGGCATGAAAGCGATGCAGTGAAGTGTCAATAGGTTTTATTTAGCAAAACAGCAATCTGCAGTAAGTTGCATGGGCTGCAATGATTAGGATAATGAACAGTGCAAGAAACAGAATGGTAAAGATAAGAGTCATTAATACAAAGACCCCCACCATCTTGCAATGACAGAAAATGACATGAGATGTGAAATATGTCCTAATACCCTAATGTCATGTACCTAATCTCTCACCTAAAAGAGAGCTAGGTGTGATAAACCTAATCTGCCAATGTCATGTCCATGAAAAGAGCCCTAAACCCTCGTTACCTTGGAATGAGGTCTCTAGCTCAGGCTCTGTAGGGACACAAAGACTGGGTCAAGGCGACGTGCAGCATCGATAGCAGTGATGGTATCTGGTCGGAATCCCTCTATCTGTCTAAGTGAGGTGCATTTATACAGATCTGCTCGGACCCCTTTCGTAGGTCTGTTCCAAAACAATAGATAACAAGACATGCTTGGAACGGTAATTTATATAAACAATTCCCTCGAAGGTGTGAGAAGGGGAAGTACCTAATGTGAACACCTACAGTTTGTTTATCTTTGTCGCTTGATAATGACACCTTAGCACAATGGCACTGATAACGTAAAACTAAAACACAGGCATAACTAGAAACAAGTCAGCCATCTTAAAAGATATAATTAAATAAATGTGCTAAAACAGAGCGAGCTAAGTAGGGTAAAAGTCACTAGGTGACTGGGGCACGGGTCTGCAAGCCAAAGGCTACGCTAACTCCTGTTTCCCATTAAAACAAACTAGGATTCACTACACTATCCTTAAGCACTGTTATATACGCTTTCCAAAGCGCTACTTTAGATGTGAAAGAGTCTACATTTTCTTTAAAATAAAGTTCAGTGTCAACCCGGATCCCAAGGGCCACTTAGCGTTCTTGCAAATCCCAACCTCCAGCCCCCCACTCCACTATCCTGACACCCCCCACTCTGCACCACCAGGGAAGAGTGGTCAGATAACCCCTGCGCCAAGTAATCAGCTTGGTGCATGGTTTCTACCTCTCTAGCCGGGGAAAAAATGTAATCCTTCCAGGAGAAAACCTGAGGAGCCCAAAAAAATAGGAGTATTTGCTGACATTGGGGTGTGCTAGTCATCGGAGATCAGAAAGGCTGAGGATCACAGCAAAGTGGGAAAGAGAGGTGGGGGGCCTGGGTGTCCCAGACATCCCTGATCTGTCAAGATCCATTGTCATCACATCATTAAAATCCACCCCAGAACATGAAGCGGGGAGCCCACCTCTAATAAAATCTCTGCCAAATTCTCCAACAGGGTAGCCTGGAGCTTGGGTGGGGTATATGCACTGATAAGCATGACCTCCTGCCTCCCCAAAAATCCCTTCAACACACGCATCTACAACATGGGTCCGTCTATTGTCCCATGATCCAGAAAAGGGGTGGGGGTTTGGTCGCGCCACAATCGCCACCCCTCTGCATCTGGAGGTAAAGCCTGCATGTGCTAGCGTGACATAGGTCCCCCTGCCCAGGAACTTGCAATGTGCCTTTGAAGTGTGTCTCCTGTAAAAGTATTACATCTGGTTGTAGCCTCTTTTATACTGGTGCGCCAAACTCCTTTTGACTTTATCTCCCAACCTGTTTACATACCAAGAGAGGACTGTGAGTGACTTTGTTTCTGCCAAGGGGATACTCCCGCCATTCCTTGTAGTGGTCATCCTAGAAATGAGGTGAAGAAATCACATGCCGCCGTTCGCACCTCAACAGAGGCATGCAGGGATGCGGACGGGGGGGGGTAAAGATCACGGGACCCACTGGAGGACTCCCACTCAATTCACATGTCTGTAATCCAATCCCGCAAACTATTAACTCATTAGAAACAACAACAAAAACACCCCAATGAATAACAATCACCCCCTGCGAGTATGTAACCCCTTACACTACATAGACAGAAGCCAAGCGGTATGTAGCCCACCACCCACACCCCAATACCAAGGGGTCGGGAGTCTCCAAGTCTGTCACTTGGTCCTCACCTGAACCACCATGTGTTGTGTCGCCTGTGCAGCTATCAGCTCTGCTCTTCTTTCTGGTGTTTGAAACCCAGCCACCTTCCGAATCAGACGAGTCAACACCTCTTTGCCAGCTGGCACAGCGTACTCCCACCTCCCAGTTGTCTCCTCTAGCTTTTCTGTCTGGGACACGACCAATTCTTCGATTGTGCGTCCTCCCAATTCTTCGATTGTGCGTCCTCCTAATTCTTCGATTGTGCATCCTCCTTTCCAGTGCTGCGCAGGCCCATCTCCTGGCTTCCCCTCCCTGACAGTTTGGGGCACTCCTCTAGCTATGCCCAGGCATCTTCCAGAGACTGAAAGAAGAGCACCTTCCCCTGGAACAGGACCTTCAACTTGGATGGGAAGAGGAGCATATACTGTAATTGAAGGCTCCACAGCTTGGCTTTCACTGAGTCAAAGGTGTGCTGTTATTCCTGGACTTCTCTGGTATAATCAGGTAAGATGAGAACCTTAGGAGTTCTCATGCCGGACTTCTCCCAAATTGCGCACCTCCGCCAGGATCACATCTCAGTCCTGAAAGTTTAAGAAGTGAGCAATCACAGGCCTGGGGTGGTGGGACGGGGCCCTGGTGGAGGTTTGCCCCCCAGGGTCCAGTGGGCGTGCTCAGTCACAAAAAAGACAGCTTGTCAGGTGGCATGACACAACGTATCCAGGCATTTAAGAAGTGAAGCATATTAGTGCCCTCAACCCCCTCCGGAAACCCCACAAATCACAAATTGTTAATACAGGGCCGGGTTTCCGTGTCCTTTAGGTGCCATAAGACATCTTTGTTAAGGATCTTGGTCTCCATCATCTCTCCGCGCAGGTCATGAACTGTGTCTTCTAGATCCTGTATTCAGGTTTCTGTGACCCGTTCCGTCACATTTCAGAGGTCCTGTCTCAAGAGAGAGACCTATGATTGTACCTTCCCTACTCTTCCCTCCAGTACCTCCCTGGAACACTGTATCGCCAGGAGAAGGATGACATTTTTCCCTTGGCTGGGGGGCTTTTGGTCCTTGTATCTCGCCATCTCGCTATAGCAACGGCCCCTTACCAGTCATCCGCATGCAATCCTAATGGAGCCAATACTCAGGCTGAGTATGTCCCACAGTGGACTGGAGGGGCAGGCGAAGGAAGGTGGGGAAGCAGTGGTATTCCCAGCAAGTGGCACCCTCAGAGCAGGCGGCACAACAACATAAATTACATAAAATGACCAATCCCCTAGTAACTGGGGCATCTGGGTAAAGCACACAATGTCTCAAGCCCTTCACTGAGTTCTGAAAGCCCTAGAGGGAAACGTTGTGGGCTCAATCCCTTCAGACAGCGGTCAGCTCCAGTCAAACAGGAGGACCCATTTGGCACAACTTTGCCAGCCACTTATGGGCCTCATCCAACCAGCCACGACCCAGGTTGTTCTATAGGCCTTCAAACAATCAGCAATATAAGGCCACTTGGTGGCAGACCCCCTCACAGCTCCACCTAGCACATGCAGCAAGCAGTGTCCCATTCAGTAGGCTTCGCAAGTGCCTGCAGCATCACCAAACCGGAGGGGGGGGGGGGCACCTCAAGGCACCTTTGTGAGCAGGATACTGGTGGGGGGCAATGGAATGGAAAAAGGGAGGTGCACGTTACCCCAGGGGGAAAATGAATGCCTCCGGCGCAATATCACTGGGAAGCCCAAGGCCCCGCTATAGCACACGTGGGCTCGAGGGCAGTAATCTCATCCCCCCCTCACCTTCGTTGCAGGTCATTACAGATCTCCCACTCCCAAGTCTCCACACACTCACAGGTGCCTTTTCCTCCAGGTCGCCATGGGCTCCAGCAAATTACATGGGCCATGAGGACGCCCAGGCAGCAAGGGCCTCTATGCAACTCCCCCAATCTCATTGCAGAGGCTTCTGCTCCATTAAAGTGGCAACGGCAAGTGGACAGGCACTGCTGTAGCGAGGGCCACAGCCTCTTGTTGGTGATGGCAGTCCCTAGGTGGTGAGCACAGACAGAAGCTTTGCGGCCACGCTCGTATAATCAGTGGTAGGCAGTGGGGGTGAGTTAGCCAGCACAGACTGTGGATCACAGAGGATATATGGCAGGATTACTGTGCAGGATGGCACGTAGCTCGCTCAGGGTGCATCCGACTCCGCAGCCATCTTGGCTCTACCTGCCACATCTCCTACTATTTAAATATGAGTTGCACTGATAATGGCCAGCGAAGCTGGAATAGACTATTATATTGATAAGTGATAGGATATACTCGATGACAGCCAGCTGATTATCCAAATATTTAGCATACATGTACTAACGAAAGCATCTAAGCACCGATAATAAAATTAAAATAAAAAAATTAAAAAAGACTGGGTGTGGGTAAGAGCAGAGTTCATACAACAGACTAACCAAAGAGTACGATTTTAAGATTTTCCCTTAACATGAAGTAGCTTTTAACTGTGCAGTTGAACTGGTAGAGTGCACGTCTCATCTATGGGAAAAGGAGTACCAGGCATGAGTCAAAGGGAGATTTCTACAGATGAATATTTGGTAAATCTGCCTTTAAAACAAATATATCAGTGCAGTAAAATGCTTTCCATATCATGAAGGCTTTCTGGAGAGAATCAGCAGTTCCACAAGCAGCCAATGTAGATTTGTTTGTGCTTACAAGACATGGTTGAGTTTCTTCAGACCATTCACATTTCTAACTGAGAAATTCTGGATCCACTGGAGTATGTGCAGTAGTTTTGAGAAAACCCAAGCATAGATTCTTAAAATAAAATAAACCATCTTGGAGACAAAAGTGTGCATAGACTCAGTCCAGTAGAATCTGCAGGCGAAAGTGAGGGCTTTAAATTCAATAAAGTAGGTCACTGGTAACCAGTGCAAACATTTCAAATAAGGAGTGCCAGACTGAAGAAGTATACATTGCTTACCTGTATTCCTAATTCTCTTCCAGGGGAATCCTCAAAGTCATCAGCATTGACTAGTCCCACCAATGCGACGGACCCCAGAGAACATATTAAATAGAATATATATATAATAACATAAATGTACATAGTACTTTTAATCATATATATAGACACACACACACACACAAAGGCAGCATCCTTTAGGAGCTAAAATGCTCAAATTACATTGGGTTCTCATTTAAAAACATTTTACTATTATCAGAGATTTCTGTAAAGCAGAAAACAGAGACCAAAAAGTGCATTCACAGCCTTTATTCTAAAGGAAACTGCAAGGGAATTAGAGGCATTGTTAGCCAATAGCCTGCATTTAAAAGCATAACGGAGAAAACTGGCACAGTGCCTTTAAAGACCTCACAGGACAACCTGTATTCCCATCATGCCCCACAGGTAACAGTTAGGTCAGGTCTTTTTTAATAACGACGTGCAAAAAACAGAACAAAGAATGTATACACTGCTGCCTGAACAGATTTGTCCAGTGAGGCGGGTGGGTTGCTTATGACTTTGATGAGGATTCCCCTGGAAGAGAACTAGGATTATAGGTAAACGCTTAATCCTTCTCTTCCATGGGATCCTAATCAATAGTTATAAGCATTGAATAGAATACAAACCTGTGGACAAATCCAGACTATTGAAAAGCAGCTGTTACAATTATCGAAACAGATTTCTTAAAGAGGCTAGCCGTACTTGACTATCTGTCTGAATCTAGACAGAAATGCCTGGTAAAAGCTTGTACCGATTTCCATATCCCGTAAATGGGTACATTTCTCAGTAAACAGCGGTTGCTGACTTGCCCTTAGTAGAATGGTCTTTAGGCCTGGCCAGTTAGTGTTTGTTGGCTAACTTGTAGGAGAACACTATACAGGATACTATCCACCTAGAGATGGTCTGCTTCTCATTTGACCATAATTGACAAATATCTGTTCAGATTGTCTGATATCTTTTGTTTTATCTAGGTAAAACTTAAGAACTCTCTTGATGTCTAAGGAATGCAAAATCCTCTCTGCTGCAGAGGAAGGGTTAGGGAAGAACGTTGGTAAAGAAATAGTGTGATTTATTGAAAACTCAGAAACTACCTTGTAAAGGAAACTAGGATGAATTCACAGTACACACTATTAGCTTGAAACACTGTACAGCGCCCTATATCACACAGCCTGGATCTCACTGACTATACGTGCTGAAGTAATAGCTACTAGGAAAGCTGCTTTCCATGTGAAGTGATGTAAAGAGGCTCGATAGGGGAGCCCATGAGTTTTGAGAGAACAATATTAAGTTTCCACAGTGAAGAGGTGTAGAATTGTCTGGATCTTGGGTTGTAAAGGTTGCACTTGGCCTCCACCTACAAAGTGGCCCAAGTATACAACTGTTCCCTGCCCTATCTGGCATTTGTATGCCTTGATAGAGGTCTGCTGCTTGCAGGGCCTGCAAAACCTTCCCCAAGTGGATCAGGTGATCCTGCCAGTTAGAACTGAAGACAGCAATATCCTCTAGATAAGCTGCACTAAAGGACTCCAAACCAGCAAGGACTTGATTCACCAACCTTTGGAAGGTGGCAGGGGCATTCTTTAAGCCAAAGGGCATAAAAGTGAACTGATAATGCCCATCAAGTGTTGAGAACGCTGTTTTCTCTTTAGCTCCAGGTGCCATCTTAATTTGCCAGTACCCTGCAGTTAAGGCAAAGGTACTTAAGAATTTGACTGCACCTAGCTTGTCAATAAGTTCAACGGCTCTGGGTGTGGGTGAGCATGTGTCTTGGTGACAGAATTGAGTCCTCTGTAATCCACACAAAATCTAATTTCTCTCTTTCCAACCTTTGTATAAGGTCTGGGGACTAAGACCAATGGGCTATCAGAGTGCTCTATTACCCCTAACTCCAGCATCTTGTGGACTTCAACTTTGATGCTCTTTTTGACTTGGTCAGGCTGTCTGAATATTTTGTTTTTGACAGGCAACCTGTCTCCTGTGTCCACATCATGGGTACACAGGTGTGCCTGACCAGGGGTCAAAGAGAAGAGCTCATCATACTGCTACAGGACTTGCCTACAGTCACCCTGCTGTTGGGCAGAAAGGTCAGGGAGAGGATCACTCTCTACCTCCTGATCCTCATTAGTAACCATCAACATGGTTATGTCTGCCTTATCATTATAGAGTTTCAGGCGGTTAACATAGATCACCCTTTTGGGGTCCTGCTAGTGAGTGCCCAGGTCTACCAGATAAGTGACCCAACTCTTTCTAAAGAACTGGGTTAAGGGCCACGCCATCTATCCTGAAGTGCCCTAGGAGCCACAGGCTCCAGAACCCAGACTTACTGCCCTGGTTGGAATTCCACCACTGCAGCCTTTTGGTCATACCACAACTTCTGGAGTTGCTGGCTGGCCTCAAGGTTTTTGGATGCCTATTCCATGTACTCAGCCATCCTTGAGCAGAGGCCAAGCACATAGTCCACCACATCTTGTTTAGGCTCATGGAGAGGTCTCTCCCAGCCCTCTTTAACAAGTGCTAGTGGTCTCCTTACAGGATGGTCAAACAGAATCTCAAAGGGGGAAAATCCTACTCCCTTCTGTGGCACCTCTCTGTAGGCAAAAAGGAAGCATGGCAGGAGGACATCCCATCTCCTTTTGAGTTTTTCAGGGAGCCCCATGATCATGCCCTTCAATGTCTTGTTAAACCTTTCAACAATGCTATTGGTTTGTGGATCATATGGTGTGGTGGACTTATAAGTCACCCCACACTCATTCCACTGGTTTGAGGTAAACTGACATGAAGTTCGTACCTCTGTCAGAAACCATCTCCTTAGGGAACCTCACTCTGGTAAAGATACATATTAGGGCTTTGGCTACTGCAGGGGCAGTAGTCGACCTAAGGGAAATTGCTTCAGTGGATCTGGTAGCATGATCCACTACTACCAGTATGTATTGGTTCCCTGAGGCTGTGGGAGGTTCAAGTGGACCCACAATGTCCACACCAACCCTTTCAAAAGGGACCCCCACCACTGGAAGTGGAATGAGGGGGGCCTTTGGATGGCCACCTGTCTTGCCACTTGCTTGACAGGTGCTACAGGAGCTACAAAACACCCTTACTTTCTGGGACAGATTGGGCCAATAGAAATGGCTCACTAACCTGACCCTTGTCTTGGTCTGTCCCAAATGCCCAGCTAGGGGGATATCATGGACCAATGTGAGGATGAACTCTCTAAACAGTTGAGGCACTACCACTCTCCTAGTGGCACCAGGTTTGGGATCTCTTGCCTGAGTGAAAAGGAGTCCATCCTCCCAAAAGACCCTGTGGGAGCCACTGACATCTCCCTTCTGTTCAGCAGCTGCTGTCTCAAGTCTTTTGTCCCTGGCACAGCTGTTCCCTTGAGGGCCCCCCTGGGCCCAAGAGCTCCACCTGGTAATGTTGCAGCTCCATGGACTCAGTTCCCTCAAGGGATAGGACATCTTCCTGGAAAGAGAGGTCCTGTTTCTTTTGTTGTACAGTGGCTGGTCCCCCAGTCACCTTACTTTTTCTCTTGTAGGGTTGGGTCATTATTCCAGGATCCAACACTTCTTTTTCACTCTGTGCACTTCTCTGTGCTCTTGTTTTTACACACAACAGCTCAGGGATACCCAGAATGGCTGCATGGCTTTTGAGTTCTACTTCAGCCCAGGCTAAGGACTCCAAATCATTCCCTAGCAAACATTCTACTGGGATTGCAGAAGAGACCACCACCTGTTTCAGGTCAGTAACCCCTCCCCATTCTAAAGTCACCATAGTTATGCAGTTGACCTTAGTTTCATTGTCAGCATTCGTAACTGGCTATGTTTGTCCAGCCAAATACTGTCCGGGGGAAACCAGTTTCTCTGTCACCATGGTGACACTGGCACCTGCATCCCTCAGGGCTTCTACTTTTGTCCCATTTATTAAGATCTGCTGTCTGTATTTTTGCATGTTAGGTGGCCAGGCAGCTAGTGTGGCTATATCCACCCCACACTCAAAGGCTAAAGTAGATTCAGTGTGAACCCTGATTTACTCTGGGCACACTGCTGTTCCCACTTGGAGACTGTCTATTCCAGTACAAACTGGAGTAGAATTAGTGGGACTTTTCTTGGGACATGCCTTGTCTCAAGTTTGGTGTGCATGCTGTCTACAGGTGTGGCTCCAGGCCTTCTTGGGATCTAAGTGTTTACCCTTATACCCATTTGTGGACTGTGAAGAGGTTTGGGGTCCATCCTCCTGAGCAGGTTTTTGGGGCCCTTGGAATGCTCTTTAGTTTTTTCCTTGGATGTCTCACTACCCTTCCCCTAGGGAGGCTTTGTGACCCCTTTCTTTTGGTCACCCCTTTTGGAAGTCTTGGTCACCCTTGTCTTGACCCAGTGGTTTGCCTTCTTTCCCAATTCCCAAATTGTCAGTATTCTCTCTGATTCTATTTATGTTGCTGCCACCATGTATGGGTGCTAAGCCCATTTCTGCTCTCTCTCATTCTATAGCTAGGAGCTGTTTCTCCAAAGCTAATCTTTTGGCCATCCTTGCTAAAAGGATGTTCTCCTCATTGAGGCTGCTCTCAATGTTAACAGGGGAACTGGACTCCCATGCCAAAGAACCAGATTCTGTGAGTATTATCTGTGGAGAGAGGGATCTTGGACCCCTGGTCTCCCTAGTTAGGTTAGGAGGGGGGAATTCTATACCTCATGATCCCTAACTTCTTCCCCATCTGAGGGGAGCTCTTCCTCCTCAGTAGGGTGGTCCCTGGTGTATTCTGCCAAGAGCTCCTGGAGCTTGACCTTGGTAGGGTTTGAACCAGTTTTAATCTTTTTTTTAGCTTACAGAGGGACCTTAGCTCTGCCATCCCTAGATGGAGGTAAGGAGTGAGGTTGAGTTCCATCACTATATCCTCTGAGCCATTCATTATATTTCTAAAGTTGGGATTCATTTTTAAGAAACTAAAACTATCTCTAGTAACTAAATCCTAACTTTATAAAATATATGAAACTTAAAAAGATATGCTAACTGGGACTTACACAAGGCGCTGCAGGCAAGGCACACGGGGCTTCTCGGGCAAGCCATTGACTGGGCAGGGAGGAGGGTCGCCTGCTGGTCACATCTGCACTCGTGATTGGTTTCTCTCGAGTCTGGGGGCTCTGGGTGCAGTGCTCTCCAGGCGTTGGATATCTTCATCCAGGGCAGTCGCGGTCAGGGGGATCCTCGGGATTCCCTCTGCAGGCATCGTCGTGAGGGGTTGGAGAGGTCACCCAGGGTGGACACAGTCTGAATCGCCTGGGGGTTCTCTCTGGCTGGTTGGTTCCTCTGGACACGGGCCGGGGGTGTCTGGCGCAGAGTAGTTTGGACTCACGCTTCTGGAGTGAGGTGGGAGTCCCTTTAAAGATGGTTTCTTTGTCTTTTTGTTGGACAGGTTTGCTGTCCACAGGAGTTTCTTGGTCCTCGGTGAGGCAGGCAGTCCCCTGGAGGCTTTTTAGAGTTTGCTGGTCCTGCAGGACCCGTTTCTTCTTCTTGTGCAGCTTTTCGAAGCAGGAGATGGGCCGGCAGGGCTGGGGCGGAGTCAGTTGCTGTCTCCTTCTCTTCTCTGTGGAGTTTTTAGCTCAGCAGCCCTTCTTCTTTCTTGAGGTCGTCAGGAATCTGAAGAGCTGGGTTCAGGGTTGCCCCTAAATACTAAATTTAGGGGTGTGTTAGGATCAGGGGGCAGTAGCCAATGGCTACTGTCCCTTAGGGTGGCTACACCCTCCTTGTGTCCACTCCCTCTGGGGAGGGGGGCACATCCCTATCCCTATTGGTCCTAATCCGCCAAAGCAAGATAGAGGATTTCTCAAAGAGGGGGTCACTTCAGCTCTGGACACCTTAGGGATGGTCCTGGCTAAGGGGGGTGACGCCTTCTTGTTTTTCTCATTATCCCTCTGGACTTGCTGCCAAAGGTGGAGGCTTGTCCGGGGGGCGGACAGCTCCACTGGCTGGAGTGCCCTGGGGCACTGTAACACCAGGCCCAAGCCTTTGAGGCTCAGCGCCAGGCGTTACAGTTCCAGAGGGGGAGGTGTGAAGCACCTCCACCCAGGACAGGCTTTGTTTCTGACCAATGAGTGCACAAAGGCACTAACCCCAGGTGGTCAGAAACTCGTCTGGAAGTAGCAGGCTGGCATAGACCGGTCAGCCTTACACTAGCAGTTGGGTTAACATACAGGGGGCATCTCTAAGATGCCCTCTGGGTACATTTTTGAATAAATCCCACACTGCCATCAGTGTGGGTTTATTGTGCTGAGAAGTTTGATACCAAACTTCCCACTATTTAGTGTAGCCATTTTGGCGCTGTGGAGTTCGGAATGACAAACTCCCAGACCATATACTCAGTATGGCGATCCTGCACTTACAATGTCTAGTAAATGACTTAGAAACTGTAGGAACATAGTGCTTATGCAGCTATACCCTTACCTGTGGTATAGTGCACCCTACCTTAGGGCTGTAAGGCCTGCTAGAGGGGTGACTTACCTATGCCACAGGAGTGGTTGGTGGGAGGGGAGTGCCATGTCGAGTTTGCCTTTTCTCCCCACAAGCACACACAGGCTCCAAGGCAGTGTGCATGTACTGAGTGAGGGGTCCCCCAGAGTGGCATAATACATGCTGCAGCCCTTTGGGGACCTTCCCTGGCCACAGGGCACTTGGTACAAGGGGCACCTTTTACAAGGGACATAACTGTGTGCCAGGGCTGTGCCAATTGTGGAAACAAAGGTACAGTTTTTAGGGAAAGAACACTGGTGCTGGGGCATGGGTAGCAGGGTTGGCATCAACACTAGGGGAAAAGTGAGGGGGTAACCATGCCAAAAGTGGGATTTTCCTACAAGAGGGTGATCTTACAGGAGGAAATACCTTTTTCACCCCTCTAAAGTATCTTTTACCACAGGCATTTGTAAGAAACATGTCTGTGTTGGAGTCTTTCTTTAAGCAGTAATGGCTGCAAGATGTACCTTCATGGAGGAAAACAGCAGACCAGACTTCGCTAAGTAGAGGAGATAAGGCAAGATAATATTCTTTAGACCCAAAATTGATTGATGATCATCTTGGGCACACCACAATTACAACTGCTTCCACTTGAATGCATAGGAGTTTTTTGTAGAAGGTCTTTTGGACTCTTTGAGGATATCCATACAGTCCTGGGAGAGCTCTAAATGCCCTTACTGGAGAAATTCAGGAGCCATGCTGTCAATCTCAGCAAATGCAGGTTTCGATGGAAAATCTGCCCTCCGAGCTTGTACAGGAGATCCTGTCTACCCATGTCAGCACCCCAACCCTGGAGGGAGGCATCCATGATGAAAGTCTGTGTAGGAGAGCCCTGGTAGAAGGGAATGCCTACCAGTAGGTTTTGACAGTGAGACCACAATGGTAGTGATTGTAGCGCATCTTCTAAGAGGGTCAGTCTGTCGTCCCAGTGGTTCAAGAACCGAGTCCACTGATCCTCTAGAGTTTGTTGTAGAGGTCTTATGTGTAACCTGGCACATGGGATGATGAAGATGCACAAGGCCATCGATCCTAGAAGAGACGCTACTTGTCTGGACGATGGATGATGACTGTTCAGGAGATTGTGACACTTCAAACTGATTGATAATAACTCAGGATACACCCTTTCGGCTCTTGTGTCTGGAGTTGCTCTCAGGTAGTGTATCTGTTGGGATGGTGTTTACATCGATTTCATGAAATTGACTGGGAGACCTACATTCTGCAGGTTCTCAATGCAGATACAATAATGACTTTCTGCTTGTGGCGAGGAGGAGCTTTTTATGAGCCATTTGTACAAATAGGGGTAGCTGAATATCTGTTTCCTTCTCAGCTATGCTGCCACTACGGCCACACATTTTGAGAATGTGCGAGGTGCTGATTTCAGGCCGAATGGTAGTACTTTGTACTGGTAGTGTTTGTATGCCACTTTCAATTGTAGAAACTTCCAGTGGGATGTGGTTATTGGAATGTGGAAGTAGGCATCCTGTAGCTCGATGGAACACATATAGCCCCCCCCCCCAATGGAGTTAGGGGTAGATCTGGTGAAGAGTAAGCATCCTGATTTTTTTCTTTGCATTTAAACTTGTTCAGAAGCCTCAAGCCCAGAAGGAGTCTGAATTCTCGGTTACAGCCTTTCTTCCTCACTAGGAAGCATCAGGAGTAAACCCCCTGTTTTCTTTTATGGAAATGGGACCTCCTCTATGGCCTCCTTTTGTAGCAGAGAGGTGCCTTCGTTTTGTAGGAGGGCTAACTGATGACATGAACTTTTTTGTAGGTGGTACAGTGGAAGGAGACTTGAATCGAAGTGAGTAGCCATTTTGAACAATATTTCAAAAGACTCACTTGTCACTTATGATGGAATGTCACTAGCCCAGATGTCGTGCTATACTTCCCTCCTCCACCGGAGGGGGTTACGGAAAAAAAGGAAGCAAGGGCTCATTGTCTGGCTGGTGTTTTGGAAGAGGATGCATGATGACTAGGAGCTCCTCTCCCTCGGATTGGTTTCAGGGAATGATAATGCCATTGGACCTGGAGCTGCTGGTGTATGAACCCTCTGCTGATAAGAGCGCTTTTCATAAGTATTGTACAATCTTTGGAATTGATTCAGTTTCTCGAGGCCCACAACCTTGAGCATATCCAGCTCAGTCTTCAACTTGGCTATTTCGCCATCCGCATGTGGCCCAAACAGTGAGTTGCCAGTGTGCAGGACGTTAAGAATTCTGTGTTGTGTCTCAGGTTTCAGTCCTGTGAGGTGAAGCTATGATGACCTTCTGGCACAGATGCTGTGGTAGTATCCATGAGTGTCAGGTCTGATGGATCTGCAGCGGCACTAATGACCTGGTTGGAGACTAAGGTGCCCTCATAGATGTTTTCTCAGAAGTCCTACCTGTCCTCTTTTGGTAGCTTTTCTGAGAACCTGGAAAGCGTGTCCCAGAGCAACCTATCATACCTCCCTAGGAAGGAAGAGCCACAAGCCACCTTCATGGAAAAGGCAGATGTGCAGCACATCTTTTTTCCCTATAGCACCCATCTGCTTGCTGTCCTTATCCAGAGGCACTGATGAGGCAGCGACAGAGAAATTATTTTGTGGCGTGGCTATGATGACGGAGTCTGGTGGTGGATCAGTCCTTAGAAATAATGGGTCCTGGTCCAGTGCCTTATTCTTTTCCAGGATCCGTGATGGCACATTTTGTAGGGAAGTCAGAGTCAGGAAAAGCTGCATCACTGGTTCTCACAAGCCAGGGACCAGAGGTAGGGGTGGCCTTGATGTTGCTCTCTGATGTAGAATCTCAAATATGACTGAGTATGATGTCGTAGAAGCTGGTATTTCAACGTTCAGTTTTGCTGCACCTCTGACACATCATTGAATGTAATTAAGTTGTCCACGGGGACACACTTTAGGCAGCATGTCTGAAAGTGTTGGTGAGTAATCCCTCACAGTGGAACCTGAAGTGGTAGACCAGGAGGGTGTTCTACACCTATGGTGCAGTCTGGATCGATGGGATCATCACGATCAGGAGGTAGATCTGGTTCTTGGCGACTTCCACCTTGATCAAAACCTGTGCAGAGTCCCGGACCTTGATGTATGTGATCTACATCTCTGCGGGGTGTTGGACCTGTGTGGAGACTGCAGGGAAATTATACGTCTCCTTGGAAATGTGAATGGCGATTCTGGAGAAAATGTTGGAGGAGGAGTACATTTTGGAGGAGTATGTGGAGTGACCCTGGATGGAGAGTAGGTTTGAGAATACTTTTAGCCAGGACTCCGAGCTACTTGCGCCCACTTTCCAGCCAACATGGTGAAGAATGAACAGGTAGATCAGCAGAGGTTCTAACTGGAGTTGAAGACTCTGGCTCTACTGATTTAGTTGGCACAATCTGTAGCTCAGATGAATGGGAGCTGCTTCTTGACCTCAACAGGGCTTTAGGTGGAGTTTTAACATCAACCCTAGCCTCTCTGACGGTCTCAACGCAAACAGACGCAATCTCAATGTCGACAAACTCATCTCCTTGTGGGTATCTCTTGTTGTTGAAGGATGCCTCAATGCAAAAAAAAAAAAAACGTTGTCTGTCCCTGATGGGGTATCTTTTGGTGGCGCCAAGTGCTTCGACGTCAATGGCTGGTGATGCTTTGTCGTCAGCAGAGCTGTAGGCAAATGTCTTGGCAGTGACCTTGATGTCGTCTTCGGGTGCTTCGATGTCGAAGGCCGGTGTCACTTTGGTATCGACTGAGCTACTGAGGCATGTCTCAACAATGACCTTGTCGACAACGGCCGGTTCGTTGACAATGAAGGGGAAACGCCCTGAAGGCCAACTCCGGAACAAAAAGTCATGGGCAACGAAAGCGGAACTACACTTTCCTTAAGCACAACTTTGTTGTTTTGTGCCTTAACCACGCATGTGCTGAATAATGCACATGTGTGGTTGGGGGCGGGGGTGGGGAGTTGGGGTTTTAGTTTTAGGAATGGGGGGTCGCGGTTTTAGTTTTAGGGGCGGGGTCTGGGTATTTTTAGTTTTAAGGGCGGGCGGGGGGTTGGGGTTTTAGTTTTAGGGGCAGGGGTGGGGGGGTCGGGGTATTTTTAGTTTTAGGGGTGGGGGTTGGGGTGGTTTTAGGGATAGGGGTTGGGGTAGTTTAGGTTTTAGGGATCGGGTGGGGGTTGGGGTTGTTTTAGGGGTAGGGGTTGGTGTGGTTTTAGGGGTGGGAGATGGGGTAGTTTAGGTTTTAGGGATGGGGTGGGGGTTGGGGTTGTTTTAGGTTTTGGGGGTAGGGTGGGGGGGTTGTGGTAATTTTAGGGAGGAGGTGGGGGTTGGGGTAGTTTTAGGGGCAAGGGTTGGGGGTCGGGTAATTTTAGGGGCGGGGTGGGGGGTTGGGAGGGTTTAAGTTTAGGGGCAGGGTGGGGGGCTCGGAGTAGTTTTAGGGGTGGGGGTTGGGGTAGTTTTAGGGGCAATGGTGGGGGGTTGCTGTAGTTTTAGGGGGAGGGGTGGGGGGTCACAGTAATTTTTAGGTGTGGGGGCGCCAGGGGGGACGCATGCTGGAACAATGCATGCCTATCACTAATGCCTTTACCAGGAATGCCTTTACAACGAAAAATCGTTGTTAAGGCATTCGTGGTAAAGGCATTAGTGGTAACAACAAGGTCGTTGTTCAGGCATGCGTTGTTCCAGCAGGCGTGGTTCCGACATACATTCACAATGAAGTCTTCAACGTTGAGTGAAGCTGGATTTCCAAGCCCACTCTTGACATCGATCTTGTTGTTGATGGCAAACACCGAGAAACTTCCACCGATTTTGACACCACCTCCCCTACCTATCAGCGTTGAGGAGGGGTGGCATTTCTCATGTGCCTCTTGAGATCTTCCTCTGTTCTTCTGAGAGGAGGGCTCTCTGAAGTCGGCTTAGGACTCCCCAAGACCTCTTGAAGATCCTCCATGTTCTTTCTCTTGCAGGCTGTGCAGCCTGATCATCTCCCTGTTCTTCAGAGTACTTTTGGACAGCTTTTGGCAGTGATGACATGTCTCTGGAAGGTACGATTCAGGGAGACAAATAATACAGAATGTGGTCAGTCTGCGTTTTTTTTTTCCACAAGAAGGGCCCTTCACAAAAAGTGAAGGCATGATTTATTTTTTTAACAGATTTTATTGTGGTTTTAGCATATCATGCAACAATCAGACAGTACTTAATAACATTGCCCTTAATCCCCCCCATGTCACCTCCCCAGCTCGACCAGAATCCTGTCATATGCAATCTGTGTAAGTGCGTGCGTTTATCTACTTTTATGTTAGGTGAATGCTATATCTGTAGTCTTATTAGTCGAGTTCCCCAATGGGCTGGTCCTTACTATGTTCTAGGAGGTGTCTGCTCCTGTAAGTGGCAAGAGCTCTCTAGGTTAATTAAGGGATAGCCTGTTCTTATCTTTCAGGGCTTTAACCAGTTGCTCCCATGTTCACGATAGTACCAGTGAACCCTTGCCCTGCTTGGTCTCACATTGTAAAACTGAACTCTTGTATTCTGCCCAACGCTCTAGCTCCTTCTTCCAGCTAATTAACCCAGGACCTAATGGACGTTTCCAGTTCCTTGTTATTTCCCTTTTTGCCAGTATGCCTGCAAGGTCCTATAGCTTACTAGTGGCCTTAATCTTGGAAGTATGAGAGAACCAGTGAAGGAGACAGTGGGCAGGCGTGCAAGGGATATCTCCGTCCAGGACCGCTGCCATATGAGTTGTTACCTATGAATTCTGCAGCTGCTTCTCTGCAACATAAACATTTAGCATCTATTACCCAAAAGTGTTCTTGGAGCCACCTAGGGGTGAGATATGCCCTATGTATCACATAAAAGTGTAATTAATTTAAACCAAGCATTTCATGATACCTTTGGTGCCCTCTCTAACATCTGCCCCCAGGATTTCTCCGGTATCGGGATCCCCAGTTCTGATCCCATTTTATTTGCAGGCCCTCCAGGGGACAAAATGCTTCCGTACGAATTGCCCCGTATAATCCGGTTATGGCCTTATATGTACCTTCCGAGGTTATTATATAGTTGCTGACTTCATGGGGTCGCAGTTCTGTGCCTCTTGAGTGCCAATGTTTTTGGATGGTGTGGGTAACCGCACGGTTTAACAGAAAGTGACTTTGTGGAAGATCATACTCCTGCCTGAATTCCTCAAAGGGCAGTAGCCTTCCATCCCTGTACAGGTCCCCCAGCCGTGTTGCCCCCGCATCCACCCAGGATGCAATTTCCCCCCACCAATTTCCCCTGTGGGGCACCCATCCTAGCCAAGTCATTGGGATGTCAGGTGAGTAAGGTGTGCCCGTGTCCGTTTTTTGGAGACATCTCTTCCGACAATTACGAGTGACACAGTCCTCCGGAGTATTTGATGGATCAAGCGCAGTGAATTGGAATAGCGTTCCCACCAATTGAGGGAGATGGGAGACCATTGAGGCCAGTCTGCTTGTTCAGAGTCGACACCCCGCTGTCCACTGGGTCAGCCATTGTAGTTGGGCCGCCAAATAGTATGATTCATAGTCCAGAACTGCCAAACTTCCCTCCATACACGGTCTTTTCAGTGTAGTGAGGGCCACCCAGCATCTCCCAGACCCCCTAATCAACGCAATGAACAGGGAATCTAGCTCCCTAAAAACCACGGCAGGTATCCAAAGTGGCAACACTGCAAAATAGTATAACAGTCTTGGCAGCACCACCATCTTAAGGAGTGCTATTCACCCGCCACCGACAAAGGAAACATCTTCCAAAATTCCAGATTCGTTTTCAGCGCCCTGGTGGCACTACCTAGGTTACCCTCTAGTAGATCAGCCCTGGTGTGATGAACCTTGAATCCCAGGTAGGCCATGCACCTAAGCTCCCAAGAAACATGTTCCAATGAACCCCCCACCCCAACACGTGTCGTGATCTGCTGATAGTGGGTAGAGGTGTGATTTTTGCCAATTCACTGGTAGCCCTGCTATCTTGCCAAATTGTTCTAAGAGCACCTTGGCTCCCTCAAGGTCCGGCCCTGTATCTCTTAGGAACTTGAGCAGATCGACTGCATATTTGCACCAAATTTCTCACCAAATATGGTATTTGGTGAGAGGTATCTTCATGCTGTAGTCCCCAATACCAAAAAGCAGTCCGTGCTTGGGCAACCAATGGATCCATTGCCAATGCAAATAACAAGGGAGAGAGGGGGCACCCCTGCCTTGTGCCCTTCTCCACCCTATATAATTCGGATTATGGTGGACACGGTTTCTAACACAGGCTCTGGGATCAGTGTATAGCAACTGTGTCCATCAAATGAATCCTTTCCCCAGCCCCATATGTTCTAGGTCTGCATATATATATTTACATTCCAGGCTGTCAAATGCCTTCTCTATGTCAACAGCAAAGATAGCTGCAGTTATTTTTTCTGGTATATCAGCGTCCAAAAGGTTGATAACCCAGCGGAATGTTCTGGGCTGTGTTTCGGTGGGGATAAATCCTGCTTGGTCCATATGAACCAGGCAAGTCATAAGTGGTAGCAGTGTTGTCGCAAAGATCCGGCTAAGAATGTTACAGTCCATATTAAGCATGATAGGGGCCTATAGGCCCTGCTGTCATGTGCCGGTTTGCCTGGTTTTAGTAGTGGAACTATCAGTGCCTCCCTGGTCGTGTCTAGAAGGCGACTCTGCTCTCTCACCGCTTTATATAACTGCACGAGCTTAGGGGCCATATCAACAACGTACGTGGCATAAAATTCTATGGGGAACCCGTCTGTGCCCGGGGTTTTCCCTCGTGCTAGGCCCTTAATGGCATCTCTGATTTCTATCTCTTAGATATCCCCTCCTATTGTTTCCTTTTCATTCCCTGTGAGTTGCTGGCGTGGAAGAGGTTCCAGCAAAGCCCATATGTCGTCCTCCCCACTCTGTGCAACACTAGTGTAAAGAAAGGTGTAGTACTCTAGAAAATGGTGGTTAATCTCCTGCCGGAATAATCTCTGTCCTGTGGGGTAAGAATTTCTATAATGGGTGTCCCCTGTTGGAGGGGTTGGCCAGCCATGCCAGTAGTGTGCCCGTTTTGTCCCTTTCAGCATGGGCTCTTACCATATAATTTTTATAGTCAATGCAACGGAGTCATTCAGTGTGCTCCGCAACTTTCTCCCGGCCCCACTCACCACCATTTGCAGCTCAGACTAATCTGGTCTTTTTTTTTCTAGTGTGCATAACTCACTGAATGACCATCCAGACAGTCTTGTGCTTCCTGTGGGATCCGGAAGAAGTGTGCTCGCCACTCTCACCGTTGCTGGGAACAGCATAAGGGATGGTCAGTGACCTCAATTGCTTCTTGACCTCCAAGAAGGTGGCCTGTTGTTTTTGCACCTCTTATGAAAAATCTGGGAAAATGTGGACCATGCTGTTCTCAACTTTCATCTCTCCCAGTCTGTGGCCTTGTCCAAGAATATAGTCACGGTCTTTGTAGAGTAGTAGCCGGGCCAATACTGGTCACAGTGGGGCCCCAGGAAGAGGTGGCCTAGCAGGAACTCTGTGCGCTCTCTCAAAGGCAGAGAAAGGCTCTATGGAGCCACCTCTGTGCGGATCCAGTTCTCTAGATAGGAAGTCATGTAATTGCGCTCAGTTTTTTCAGGCAATCCCAATTCGGATACTGTTTCAGCAAGATCTATTTTCGGCGTCCTCAACATGGACCGTGAGGACCTTCACCTGCTGTTCCAAGGTGGTCAGTCAATGGGTCTTCTGCTGCTGAGAGCGCTAGTTTGATGTCCACAACATCTTGTTCCGTCATCGTGATTCTCTCCTCCAGTCACCTTTGTTCTTTGCGCAATAGCCCTAGATCTGTTGTCAGCGCATCATTCTTGAACTCCAGGGCCTCCCTAGAGGCTGTGATAGCTTGCAGTATTTCTCCCAGGGACGGGTTCGCAGCCAGCCCTTCTGTGGATGCCAGTTGTTCGGTTCTAGTGTTAGGTGTCTCGGGGCTTGTGGTCTGCAACCCAGTGTCCTCATTTCTTTTTTCTTATTAGGTTTTCCCATGGTCAGCTGCGGGTACAACAATTATTCCCACAGGAAGTAATGCCAGGGGCAGCAGAAGGGCGGCTTTTACAGGGGCTCCTCTCCTTCGCGCCCCTCTCCTCCTGCTCCCTCTAATATAGAACTGCAATTTTCGTGGCTATGTAGGCTGCTCACTCCCGGTCACCGCAGGGTAGCCTGAAGCCTCCTTTCTGCACTCCAGTATAGCACTAACCTCTGAGGTCCTCGTATAGTCCGTTGCAGTGCCGCCTCAGTCACCTGTGCCGATCAGATCGAACACTATATAGTGGTCTCCCTGGGCTCTGGTAGCCTTCTCACCCCGCTCAGGGACTCCCCCAGTCAATGAGCTTCAGTACTTCTGAAGGCGGCCTGTAGCTCGGCAGCCAGCAGCACCCTCTGGGCCCCCTCCGTCCACTCCCCCTCTGTTCCTGGGGTCAGCTCACCACTCCTAAGTCCGGAGAAGTTAATCAATGTGGCAAGTATGGTGCTTCATCCTGCAGTCACCTACGGCTCTGATGTAGGAGTCAAAATTTGCATTGTAGGCCACACTCCAATCTAAATCTAGGTGTGTTTGGGAGGGTGGCCCCCTTCATCTGCCCTCTGCTCTGCACCTATATGCACCTTAGGCGGGCAGACACCCCTTCAGCTACTGCCACCCGGCTCAAGTCGTGCCCCCCATTTTATTTATGGCCGCGCCTGGTCTTTCTCCTTGTGTCGGGCCAGCTTCTAGCCTTGCCGCGGCACTCAGCTCTCTCTTTCAGGTGCTACGCTCCCACGCCCTGTTGAGGGGGTCAAAGATGCCACAGCTCCGGATCCATAACTGCAGGATGGGCATGGACGAGGGAATCCGGTGCCGGAGCTCTCTGCTTCTGCTCCTTATGCCATTGGCGCCTAGCCACGCGTTCTCCTCCCTCCCCCTCCCCCAGTGAAGGCATATTTTGACAGAAAAAATATATTTTTCAGTCAGAAAAATAATTCTGTGTACTCAAGCTACTTAAAAATGTCAAATTTCTTAATAAAATGCCAAAGTAACTACAGAGCTCAGTGCTCCAGGATCCTAACTGTAGGAGCCGGAAAATGACCTGTCACCTGTGGGGCATGATGGGATACAGGGGGTCCTGTGAGGTCTTAAAGGCATGGTGCCAATTTTCTCTCTTATACTTTTCCATGAATTCTGCTGGCTAACAATGGCTCTCATTTGCATTCAGTTTCCTTTCAAATAAAGGCTTTGATGGCACTTTTTTATTTATTTTTTCTGCTTTAAAGAAAATGTTGATACTAGTAAAATGCTTTTTTAGCTTCTACTATAGGCTGCATATTATATATCTAAATGTATTTCTGATAATACTTTGAAAGCAGACAAAACGTTGCACCCAATGTGTCAGCTTCTTAAAGCAAAAAAAGCTTTATTACAAAATAAACTCAACAGGCATTTTTTTTTAATAGTTAAACTCCGCAAACATTTCTTAATGGCAACGCGTTTTCAACACTAACGTGTCTTCGTCACAGCCAAATTGAAATAAAACAGCGCCCATTTCCTCTTGGCTTTTTAAACTGCCCCTGCATAAACATAGAAGAAATACTCTCATCATTATATAACCATTTTTGATCCCACCATATACTTATTGGTATCCTGCTCACAATTCATCTCATTAAATGTTATATTTACATGATATTTACTTCTCAGTGAAAAGCAGAAAAAAGAAGAGCAGAAAAAACAAAAGGAAAAACTATTAATATATATGAAACCTTTAACATTTTTTGTAATTTTTTTATTTTTTAACAAAAATGTAGTTACACATCCTTATATATTTTTTTAACATTTTCACATTAATCCTACATGAACATAAAGCTCCTTGTCCTCGTTCAATCCCCCAGGTGTCTTGGTCCCCAAAAGTATAATGTACTCAGATTCCCTTACCCTCAAATTCTTTTCCCTATCTCCTCCATAAATATTTCTCTCAATTTTATCAATGCCAAAAAATCTCAAACTATTAGGATCACGGTTATGCATTTTTGACCAGTCTCTAGCAACTGGGTATGACATCATAATTTATAACAGCCCTATAATGCTCCAAGATCCTCTTCTTCACGGGGCCAATTGTACTACTCATATATTGCAACCTGCAAGGGCATTGTAATACATATATGCAATAATCTGACACACAGGAAATGGCTTTATTAATCTTCCTAATTTCACCCAAGGCCGTTTTGTACACTTTAACATTCTTACTATTACTGCAAGCTTTACATCTACCACATTTATAAAAACCCTTCTGTTCAAATAGCTATGGACCAAAATGTCACGCAGAGATTTCGCCTTGCGATATGTAAACTGCAGGTGAGAAGCTACCACCTTTCCCATTACAGGATCATTCTTAACTAAATACCAATGTTTCATTATTACTTTCCTGATTACCGAACTGGCATTATTGTAAGTAGTTATCATTCTCACCTCTGGAATTGTCTCCTCCTGATTCTAAGTTTTCATCAACAAGGTCTCCCTCTTAATTTTAGTTACCTTCTCACTGGCTATGCGTAACATGCGCTCTGGATAACCCCTGGCTCGCAATCTACTTATCATCCTCCTCTCCTCATCTTTATAGGCCTCTAGGGTTCTACAATTCCTTCTCGCCCTGAGTAACTCACAATATGGAATATTCCATTTCAAATTAGTGGGGTGATGGCTACTCACATGCAGGATACTATTTCATTAATAAATATGCGTTATTGGAACTGCAACAGCTAACGGACGAGTTGACTAAAGTTAAGGAGGTTTTGGATAAACATCCTGAGCAGGAGGTGATAACTAATTTCCTAGTAATGATGGAGCAGCAGTTGGAGAAATATGAGGAAGAAATCAAACACAGAAAGAGACATACATTTTTTAAGGATAAGCAAGATTATGCACAGGGAAGAATATTAACTTTTGGACGGAGGTTTGATCAAGCTATCCAACAATATAAGCAGTTTGGGTCCTTAAGTAAACAAGAATTGGTGACATCTGAATCCAGTTCTGATAATTACTCATCAGATTATAATGAATTAGAAGTAGTGTCAGTCAAAGATTCTCTCCCATTTACTTAACTGGATGAATACCTTTTTTTTTTTTTTTTTTTTACAAAGCAATCAATCGGCACGAGGGCGGCCTCCAAAAGGAAAAGGAGGAAACAACGAAGGAGACCAAGGATACGTATGGGCAACTGGCGGAATCAAGGATACAATTATTAGAGGGAGGCCCATGAGACAAGTAAAAAAGAAATGAGGGGGTGGGGGACTCTCTCACGGTCATCAATCTGTCTGATCATCAATTAACTTTAGCAGAACGTTCACTTTTGGAATTAAGTTTATCTTTTTGCCCTACGGCTGATTTTTGTAGAACTAAGATTGATTTGTTCCTTTTTGTACACAAACTGAAATTAAGGAAGTTGTTTTTACAACAGGAAAACAGAAAGGAAATTGGTGATGAACGAGTTACTTACCTTCAGTAACGCCTTTTCTGGTGGATACACTAGCTACCTGTGGATTCCTCACTCATTGAATTTTCCCCCTGCGCCATCTTTCGACGGAAATTTTCTTCCTAGCTTCTGCACGTCTACAAGGACGTCACAATTGCCTAAGCGACACCGTCTGACGTCATACAGGCAATAAGAGGTCCTCGACGACATGCCGATGTCAGGACCAACATTTTTTACGTGCCTCTAAGACAAACAGGCAATTGAAACAAATACTTACACAACAATATTTAATTAAATCAAATAGATAAAACATCAGCTCAAATATGTCAATACGAAAAATATATACTATGTATAGCAACCTTACAAATTCCTTTCTTTTTCTTTTTTAACATGTACCTATATACATAAATATATACACATATGCATATGGAAATAATAAACTACCAACAGGAGCTCACCCAAGGATAACTTGGTAAGACCAGACAGGCAACGGGGAGGCGGGAGGGACCGTGAGGAATCCACAGGTAGCTAGTGTATCCACCAGAAAAGGTGTTACCGAAGGTAAGTAACTCATTCTTCTGATGGATACAACTACCTGTGGATTCCTCACTCATTGAATAGAGTCCCAAAGCAGTACCGCACTCGGTGGTGGGTGCCTGAATGGTCAAACCAAGAAATCCTGCAGCACCGACCGTGCAAAATGGCCATCCCTCCTAACCTCCGAATCCAAGCAATAATGCTTTGCAAAAGTGTGGAGGGACGACCAAGTTGCGGCCTTGCAGATGTCAACCACAGGAACACCCCTAGCCAAGGCCGACTTAACTCTGGTGGAATGAGCTCTTATTCCATCAGGGGGTTCTTTCTTTGCCAGAGAATAACACAGATTAATGCAAAGAATGACCCACCTGGAGAATGTTCTCTTGTAGACTGCCCTTCCTCTCCTCTTTCCCACGTACCCGATGAAGAGTTGACCCTCCAATCTAAACTCCTTCGTTCTGTCCACGAAGAAGCTCAGCGATCTTCTCGGGTCCAAACAATGCAACCTTTCTTGAAGGATGAGGCGGAGGATAAAAAAGAGGAGAGAGTAATAGTCTGACCCAAATGGAAGGGTGAAACAACCTTCGGCAAGAAAGCAGCCTTGGTCCTCAACACCACCTTATCTACATAGAAGGATGTATACGGGGGCTTAACAGAAAGAGCCTGCAGCTCACTCACTCTTCTAGCTGAAGTAACTACAGCAAGGAAAACAGTTTTTTTCAAAAACCAATAACCTTGTGGGGCAAGAATGCATTGGCTCAAACGGTGAGCCCATAAGAAACGTTAAGACTAGATTTAAATCCCACTGAGGCATAATGAAAGGAGTGGGAGGAAATGTATTAATGAGGCCTTTTAAAAATCACAATACTAAAGGAGATTTAAATAAAGAAGGCTGATCTGGAAGACACAGAAAGGCTGACAGAGCCGACAAATAGCCCTTGACTGTAGCAACTGCACAACCCCTCTGTGCCAGGGACAACGCAAAAGACAAGATATCTGATAAGTGGGCACGTAAGGGATCAATTTGTTTCTCTCCACAGCAACACACAAATTTAGCCCACCTGCTAGCATAGATAGATTTAGTGGAGTGTCGCCTGGCCGATAAAATAACGTCCACTACCCTCAGGTGGGAGAGAAAAGGAATTCAGGTTGCCCGGTTCAATCTCAAGGCATGAAGGTGCAGGCTCTGGAGTTGGGGGTGTAGAATCTGCCACTGCGATTGCGAGAGGAGGTCTGCCCTGTGAGGGAGACGGAGCGGAGGGCACAGAGAGAGTTGGAGAAGATCTGAATACCATACCCTCCTTGGCCAATCTGGAGCTATTAAGATGACTTGAGCCCGGTCTTGGCAAATTTTCCTCAGAACCCGAGGAATCAAAGGTATGGGGGGAAGCGCGTAAAGCAACTGGCCGCACCAGGATATCTGAAATGCATCCCCCCCAACGCCCCTTGCACCGGATACTGGAGGCTGAGGAACAATGGGCAGTGCGTATTCTCCCGAGTGGCAAAAAGATCTACCCGAGGGATTCCCCACATCTGGAAGACTTGCCGGACTAGATCTGGATGAAGAAGCCACTCGTGATCGGTCGAGAAGTGCCGACTGAGACCGTCCGCACGCACGTTTAAGACTCCGGCCAGATGATTCGCTACCAAGCAAATCCGATGGTCCCTTGCCCAGCACCATAGCCGCAGAGCTTCTCTGCAGAGAAGGTACGACCCTACTCCTCCCTGTTTGTTTATATACCACATCGCGGTAGTGTTGTCCGTCAGGACCTGAACCGACTGGCCACGAAGTCAAGGGAGGAAGGCCTTGAGAGCCAGACGTATTGCCCGCAATTCCAACAGATTTATGTGAAACATCTGCTCCACTAGAGACGAATGACCTTTGACCTCCAGGTCCCCCAGATGAGCTCCCCACCCTAGAGTGGAAGCATCCGTTATCACTGTGGTCACTGGGGGAGGCTGCGAGAGCGGCCTTCCTTGGGAAAGATTGCTGTCCGCAACCCACCATCTTAGATCCACTGCAGCGTCCCTGGAGATCTTTACCGATCCCTCGAGATCTCCTTTGTGCTGAGACCACTGCTTTCGGAGGCACCACTGAAGAGCCCTCATGTGCCAGCGAGCATGCGTGACCAACAGAATGCAAGAAGCGAACAGACCGAGCAGACGTAGGACCTTGAGGACTGGAATGACCGCTCCACTTTGAAACATTGGAACCAACGCCTGAATGTCCTGAATCCGCTGAGGCGGAGGAAAGGCACAATTCAATGTTGTATCCAGTACTGCCCCTATGAACAGGAGGCGCTGAGAGGGCTCCAGGTGAGATTTGGGCACGTTCACCGAAAAACCCAGGTCGAACAACAACTGGGTTGTCTACTGCAGGTGACGCAGCACAAGCTCCGGAGACTTGGCTTTGATCAACCAATCGTCTAGGTAAGGAAATACCGCTATCCTTTTCCTTCTGAGCTCCGCTGCACCTACCGCCATCACCTTTGTGAAGACTCAAGGTGCTGAAGTAAGACCAAACGGAAGGACCACAAACTGATAGTGCCGCGATCCCACCACAAACCGGATATACTTCCTGTGCGACTTGAGTATCGCGATATGAAAGCATCCTGCAAGTCGACAGACACCATCCAATCTCCTTCGTTCAACGCCAAAAGCACCTGAGCTAGGGTCAGCATCTTGAGCTTTTCATGCTTTAGGAACCAATTCAAAATCTTCAGGTCCAGGATTGGTCTCAACTGACCATCCTTCTTGGGGATCAGGAAGTATCTTGAGTAACAACCCTGACCCCTCTCCTGCTCTGGAACCAACTCCACTGCACCCTTTGAAAGGAGGACTAGAACCTCCTGTTCTAGTAATAGGAGATGCTCTTCTGAACAGTAGGATGGGGAGTGGAAACTCCCGAAAGGGAAGGGCATAGCCTTTCCCCACAATACTGGTGACCCAGGAGTCTGATGTTATTTCCTCCCACATGTGGAGAAAGTTCATTAAACTCCCCCCTACAGGAGTGGTATGTAAAGTAATTGGTGGAAGACTAAGGCTGCTTCCCATGCTGCACCCCTCCAGAGGAAGAGGAAGAGTGCTGCTGAGCGGCTCCTCTGGTTCGGACCCTACCCCTCCCCCTGTATGATCTATAGGGGAGAGCAGTGGCGGGCTGCTGCTGAAATCTGCACCAAAAGGAGGAGGATGAGCCACGACCAAACCCCCTAAATCTTCTGAACAGTCTCGAAGAAGCAGAAGAGGAGGCTTGCAAGCCTAATGACTTCGCTGTGGCCCTACTCTCCTTAAATCTTTCAAGGGCTGAGTCCGCCTTGGATCCAAAAAGTTTATCCCCATCAAAGGGAAAACCCAGCAGGGCTGACTGGACATCAGATGAGAAACCAGAAGAACGAAGCCAGGCCTGCCTCCTCGTAGCAACGGCAGTGCCCATAGCTCTGGCCACAGAATCAGTAGTGACCAGCCCCGACTGGATAACCTGGGTTGCCGCAGCCTGAGCATCCGAAACCAGACTCAACACCTCCTGAGACACCTCCGAATGGGATTACTTTATCTCTTCCATAAGGGCGTAGATGTATCTGCCCAAAATGCATGTGGCATTAGTAGACTTGAGAGCCATACTGCATGATGAAAACGCTTTCTTGGAAGATTGGTCCATCTTTTTTGAGTCCCTGTCCGAAGGCACCCCCGGAAAAGAGCCTGGGGCAGTCCGAGATGAACATGAAGCCTGAACAACCAGGTTCTCTGGAGTCGGGTGCTTAGACAAAAAGCCCGGATCCGCAGGAGCCACACGATACCTGCGTGCCACTGTTATATTAACAGCCGAAGATGACCCCAGCTTTTTCCAGATCTCCAAAATTGGGTCTAACAGAGCCTCATTAAATGGCAGAAGAGGCTCTGCAACTGTTGAAGCAGGATGTAACACCTACGTCAATATATTGGGTTTAGATTCAGACACCGGCAAGGGAAGGTCCAAAAAGTCAGCTGCTTTTCTTATGGCAGAGGGGGAAGAAGCAGCCTCCTCTGTATATTCTCCAGGAGATGTTAAGTCCCACTCTGGAGAGGTGTCTAAGCCACTTGCCGTATCCAAACCCTGGAGATCCCCCAGAGGTTCTTCAATCTCCCCTTCCTCCAGGGCCTGCTTCCGATACTCTTGCTCCTCAAGGAAGCAAAGAGCAAGCCTCCTTGAATGCAGCCTGGCTTCAATCCTCGGCGTTGACAGGGCGTCAGCTGACGTCGATGCCTGACGCCGATCCCCATCTGACGCCGGATCAATCGGCGCCATGGACTTAGTCGGTGCCGAATGAGGAAAAGGATGAACAGGAGAACACTCCGGCACCGGACCAGCAGATCTACTCGGCGTCACGGGCTGTGAAGTCGATGCCAAAGGTACCGGCGCCGAACCAGCACCTCCCAAAGGAAGGAAGGGCATGAAAGGTGTCAGACGCAGAGGAGCCGGAACCCCCATACTAAAAGCCAATGGCCCCGAAGGACCAGCCGGTCCACCACCTGGAGCCATATGTTGGAAAATGGCAAACATCGCATTTAAAAATGCGGAACTGTCAGCACCTGGAGCTGGGAAAGCCGGATACTGCGGAGCCTGGGCCCGAGGTGACAACGGCGCCGGCCCCAGCGTCTGAAAAGCCAGTGAGAACTCCTGATGTTGAGGAACCTCAAAAACAGATGGTGGAGGCATAGGCGAAGTCAGCGAAGCCAGTGAAGTCGGTGATGCAGGAGGCATCTGCGGCTGCGGAGTGATGGTGGGACTAACCTTCCATGTATTTCGGCGCCGAACCGAAGGCGACCTCGAGCGTGACCACTCCCTACTCGACCGGCGCCGGGAGTCACAGTGACGCCGGGAGTCACGGTGACGCCGATGGGACCTAGGTGAAGATGACTTGCGCCTATGCCGCTTCTTCTTCCTGGATTTCGCCAAAAAGAGTTTTGCCTCACGCTCCTTCAACGCCTTCGGGTTCATACGTTGACAGGAGTCACCACAAACAGTCTACATGTGGGTCTGTCACCGACATTTTGCCTCCGCACTCCCTGCAGGGCTTAAATCCCGACTTTCGCTGAGACATGTTTTCTTTTCGAAGAAAGAAACAGTAACTGTAACTACGCAGAGTAGAAACAGTAGCTCCCTCGAAGAATAACCGTCATTTGAAGGCACGGAAAAAAGGGAACGGACGTCGGTGAGGACCTCTTATTGCCTGTATGAGGTCAGACGGCGTCGCATGGGCAATTGAGACGTCCTCGTCGACGTGCAGAAGCTAGGAAGAAAATTTCCGTCGAAAGCTGGCGCAGGGGGAAAATTCAATGAGTGAGGAATCCACAGGTAGTTGTATCCATCAGAAGTAACTCTTACTGTTGTTACTCCTGTTCCTATGGAGTTATGTTTAAGTGACATTGAGGGTTTATTCACTTTGGCTGACTTGGGGGAGGTTGATTGTTTCTGGGATGGATGAACGTGACTTTCTTGAATCTTTGGACCTGGAATTAAACAGACCAGAAGTCACTCCTTTTAAACTGAAATCCAGATTTAATCCATCTGCTACACATGATTTAATGGACACCTTCCATAAAGTTATTGTTAAGGAATTTATGGATATATGGCACAAATTTAAGAAAGGAGATTACGTATCAAATCTTAATCAGGAACAGAAATTAGCTTTAAAAAGCTTGATTGAGGATCGCAGTATTGTAATAAAACCTTCTGATAAGGGTGGGAATGTGGTTCTGTGGGATGTCAATAAATATTGCATGGAAGCAAAAAGACAACTTAATGATATGGGAAACTATGAAGTGACTACGATGCAGCATTATATTAGATCGATAGATCAATATCATAGCAAATTGTTTGATTGGAGAGACAGGGGATTACTTAGTATGGATGAATATCAATTCTTGTTGGTTAAAAACCCATTGTACCATGCTTCTATATGTTACCCAAAATCCACAAAAATTATGATAATCCACCTGGTAGACCTATTATCTCAGCGAATAATAGTCTTTTAGAACGTACGTCTATGTATTTAGATTTTTTTCTTTTACCATATGTGATGGCCTTACTATATTACTGCAGGGATACCATGGATTTTATATCCAAGATTGAAGGGATTCCCTGGGAGCCACATTACTTGTTGGTTACCTTAGATGTGGAATCCTTATACACTTGTATTCAGCATAATTTGGGGGATCCAAGCATGTAGGTACTTTTTCCGTGATAGGACCGTTGAGCAGATAGGACCATTCAATGATGCTATTAGACATGTTGGACTTCTGGTTAAATAATCATTTTTTCCTATTCAGGGATACGTGGTATCGCCAACTGGTCGGGACTGCAATGGGGAGTTGCTTTGCCCCAAGTTATGCTGGAATTTTTATGGGGTGGTGGGAGGCCACACAGGTATGGACAGAGGGGAATGAGAGATGGACTAGACATGTCTTAATGTGGATGAGATATATTGTTGATCTTTTTATGATCTGGGAGGGAACGCAACGAGATTTGGAGGAATTTCTAGATCATATTTCTGCTAATAATTTGAATTTGAGATGTACCAGGAAAATACATCCAACAAAAATTGAATTTTTGGATGTAATGTTGGAAGTGCAGGATAATACATTAGAAACTAGGTTATACCGCAAGGATACAGCTGGTAATAGTACCCTGCATGCGAGTAGCCATCACCCCACTAATTTGAAATGGGATATTCCATATTGTGAGTTACTCAGGGCAAGAAGGAATTGTAGCACCCTAGAGGGCTATAAAGATGAGGAGAGGAGGATGATCAGTAGATTGAGAGCCAGGGGTTATCCAGATTGCGTGTTACGCATAGCCAGTGAGAAGGTAACTAAAATTAAGAGGGAGACCTTGTTGATGAAAACTTAGAACCAGGAGGAGACCATTCCAGAGATGAGAATGATAACTACTTACAATAATGCCAGTTCGGTTATCAGGAAAGTAATAATGAAACATTGGTATTTAGTTAAGAATGATCCTGTTATGGGAAAGGTGGTAGCTTCTCACCTGCAGTTTACATATCGCAAGGCGAAATCTCTGCGTGACATTTTGGTCCATAGCGATTTGAACATACAGATTCAGTCACCAATTGCTGGTATGGTCAACAGAAGGGTTTTTATAAATGTGGTAGATGTAAAGCTTGCAGTAATAGTAAGAATGTTAAAGTGTACAAAACGGCCTTGGGTGAAATTAGGAAGATTAATAAAGCCATTTCCTGTGTGTCAGATTATTGCATATTTCTATTACAATGCTCTTGCGGATTGCAATATGTGGGTAGTACAATTGGTCCCGTCAAGAAGAGGCTCTTGGAGCATTATAGGGCTATTAAAAATGATGATGTGTCATACCCAGTTGCTAGACACTGGTCAAAAATGCATAACCGTGATCCTAATAGTTTGAGATTTTTTGGGCATTGATAAAATTGAGAGAAATATTTGTGGAGGAGATAGGGAAAAGAATTTGAGGGTAAGGGAATCAGAGTACATTATACTTTGGGGGACCAAGACACCGGGGGGATTGAACGAGGAGCTTTATGTTCATGTAGGATTAATGTGAAAATGTAAAAAAAAAAAAAAAAAAAAAAAAAATAGAAGGCTGTGTAACTACATTTTTGGTCAACATTTTTTTTTGTTAGAGGGTTCATATATATTAATAGTTTTTTCCTTTTGTTTTTTCTGCTTTTCACTGAGAAGTAAATATAATGTAAATATAACATTTAATGAGATAAATTGAGAATTGTGAGCAGGATACCAATAAGTATATGGTGGGATCAAAAATGGTTATAGAATGAGAGTATTTCTTCTATATTTATGGAGGGGCAGTTTAAAAAGCCAAGAGGAAATGGGCACTGTTTTTTTTCAATTTAGCGGTGATGAAGACACGTTAGTGTCGAAACGCGTTGCCATTAAGAAATGTTTGCTGAGTTCAGCTATTATAAAATGCCTGTTGAGTTTATTTTGTAATAAAGCTTTTTTTGCTTTAAGAAGCTGACACGTTGGGTGCAACGTTTTTTCTGCTTTCAAAGTATTAGCAGAAATAAATGTATTTAATCAGCAGCCACAACCGTTGTCCGCACCAACCTCGATTGGTGGAAGTTGCCGGTATATTTGTGGAACTATTATATATATATATATATATACACACACACATACATACATACACATGTGTTTAGAAGTACTACGTACATTTTTATATAAATATATATATATCTCAAGAAGTTATTCTTCCTGTGCTCGCCTAACAAGGTGGGTGCTCGAAAAATGGGCACAGGACCCATTCAATATATGCTTCACATAAAATTCAAACGACGGCACTCCATGCAGTTTGCTGTCCTTTATTTAAGTCAAGAATTCCACATCAATCCAAAGTCTCAGAAAATCACAGATTTAGGGCTGTTTCAACCATCACGGTCTTCCTCCTTGGCCCTCCTAGTGCTCAGGTCATGTGATCCATCCTACTCTACATATAACCACTGATCCATAGCATAGACATAGAAAAAATCCCTTTTTTTCCCTCCTTTTCCCCTTCTCCTTTTCATGTGCATTCTACGTCTATGTAGGTTATGAACTATTAATTACTCAAATCATCGAATCATCTCTGGTATTCATCATTTTTCTTCCCACCTTCAAAATTAACCTACTGGACAATATATAACTATCTACAGCATTATTATTTCCCCCTCTGGAGAAGTAGCCACATGACTTCGCTAACAAAATTACAACATGAAAATAAAAAATGCAGAATTATGCAACACTGACCCAATTCTCCCTTTACTAGACATTGTGCGATCATCCAATATGGACATGGAGTTCTTCATCCTTGTTCAATCCCAAAGGGAAACAACAGTTTAATTGAATGATATATTCTGATTCAACCTTCCTCAATTGTTTCTCTCTGTCGCCCCCCCGGTGGTACCCACTATCCTGTCAATCCCCAAAAATGTCATCTTATCCAGTTTCCCATCATGTATTAGGTTGCAATGGCGTGCCACCGGATACGTGGTGTCCTTATTCACTATCGCTCTCCAATGTTCTAGAATGCTTTTTTTTTTTAAGAGTAAAGATTGTGCTTCCACCATATTGCAACCCGCGTGCGCACTCAATAACATAAATAGCAAAATCAGAAGTACAAGTGATAAATTTCTTAATGTTCTCTTTCTTGCCCATTGGTAATGTGTACTGTTTCCGATTGATACTATGTCTGCATGCTTTACATTTGGAACATTTGTAAAACCCTAATTGTGTGTCCAAAAAAGTTCCCTTCTTTTTACGTGCAAAACTATGTACTAAGATATCTCAAAGGGAACTGCTTTTCTTATAAGTTATCAACGGTAAGGGCTGACTAACTGACCAATCACTTTATCAGCCTTAATTAGATGGCAGTATTTAGTAAGAATCTTCTTGACCTCCAATGAGTATGCGTTAAAGGTTGTCACTAATCTTGGGGAACCAAGGTCAATATCCTTTTTTGGGACTAAAAGCTTCTCTCTTTGAACTTCCCCTGCCTTACGGCATGCATCCTTGACAATTTTATAAGGGTATCCCCTGGATCTGAACCTCTGTATCATTGTTTCTTGTTCCCTATCAAAACTTTGTCGTGTACTTCAATTTCTCTTTGCTCTAAGCAATTCCCCATAGGGAATGCTCCATTTGACACTGGGTGGGTGGGGACTTGCGGGCATGTAGGATACGGTTTCCCGCTGTGGTTTCCCTAAATAATCTGGTGTGTAGGGTGCCTTCTTCCACACTGACCTCTACATCTAAAAATTCCATGTTCTGACTGTGTGTTTTGTGTGAAAATTGTAGATTCAGGTTATTGTTCAGTAAAGCATTCAAAAATTCATGTAACAGTAATTCTGGACCATCCCAGATCATAAAGATATCATCAATGTATCGTGTCCAAAAAATAATATGTTGAAACCATTTCAAATTCTCATCTGCCATTACACATTGTGTTTCCCACCACCCCATAAACAGACAGGCATAACTTGGAGCAAAGCAGCTCCCCATTGCAGTCCCGGTTGTTTGTTTGAACCACTGATCCTCAAATATGAACAAATTGTTTTCCAAACAGAACCTTAACATACTCAGAAGTAACTCAGAACGTTCCAAAAGTCTAATAGGTTTGTCTCTGAAAAAATGTCTGCATGCCTGGATTCCCTTCTCATGTGGGATACACATATACAGTGATACCATATCTATGGTCACCATAATATAATGTGCTTGCCACGGAATGTCCTGTATTTTAGTCAGAAAATCACAGGTATCCCAACAATACGAGCTTAAATTCAAAACATATGGACTTAGAAAAGTATCTAAATAAATAGAAGCATTCTCCAAGAGACTGCCTCTTGCTGACACTATTGGTCGCCCGGGAGGGTTATAGAGATCCTTGTGTATCTTCGGCAACAGATAAAAGCAAGGTGCCAATGGTTTCTGTACCAATAAAACTCTGTGCTCATCCTCAGAAAGCAGACCTCTACTAACACTATCAGGCAAAAAATCGTGAAACCTATTTATGGATTGCCGATATGCTGACACAGTGGATATCTCATAGCAGTTGGAGTCTAGCAATTGTCTCTTAGCTTCTTTCTGGTATTTAAGTATGTCCCATAAGACATTACCCCCCTTGTCTGCTGGTTTAATGACAAAGGACGATGCTTTGTTTAGGGACATTAATGCTGACCTTTGACCTGGGGTTAGATTTTGTGCAAATACATTGTTTGTTCTCTTCCACAATCTGAATAAATCATAAGTCACAGCTTCGTGAAAGGCATCAATGTTTTCATGTAGTAAGATTGGGTTATATTTTGATTTGGCTTTAAAACCACTGCCACTGGTACTGTCTGTCTGCAAACCCAGATCGCCTAATACCTCAGAATCGGTTGTCCATGTTTTTAGACCTATTTCTAATTCTCTTAAGGCAGCTAGACCTTCTATATCTCTAATCATTAAACCTGAAGTGCCATCTGTGTTATCCACTTCCTCTGTCTGCATTGTAACTACATCTTATTTTTGTGCAAAAATGTTCATCAACTTCAAATTCCTAATTAACAGGAACATATCAATTTGTGTTTTAGTATAGTCAAAATTGGCAGTGGGGCAAAAAGATAGCCCTAGTTCTAATACATTGCGTTCATTCTGCGTTAAAGTGTGTGAGGAAATGTTCACAACCATCAGCTTCCTGTCTTTCATTGTTTCCTCCTCCTGTTCTGACGTGTATTTTTGCCATTTAATTTTTCGCTTCCTTGCTGACATGCCCCCTCTCCTGTTCTTTCTGTTCCTGCGCTTTCTCCCCTGCCTTGCGGGGGGTTTCCGCTGTGGTCTTGAACTCGTTTGTAAAAAAAACAATATTTCTCCAAGGTTGTAAAGGGTTGTCCAGCCACTACACTTGAGCCCGGTGCCTCGTCAATCTCTGAAATGTTCTCCATACAGGATTCCGATGAGGATAACTCCTGTCATCGTAGAGCCTCCCCCTGTCTGTAATCCTGTCCGTCTTGATCGAATCGCCTGCTAAATGTCAAGATACGCCCCATTGCATAGTCATTCTTTTCCCGTAGAAATGTTCTCCTCTTTCTCAGTTTGATCTCATCTTTGTATTTCTCGATTGCCGCATACTTGATAGTGTTGGTTTGGGTGCATGTTTAGTATTACATTTTGGAATGCTTGTACCCTTTGTGGACTTGGAGTGGCAATCCCTTTTTGTGTGTTGATTGTTGCTCCTAAGTATTGTTGTATTTGACACAGTTTTAAATGTGATTTTTGGTAGTTTGTGAACCCTAGCTTGTGAAGGGTTTCTATGACGTATTTTGTGTGTTGAAGACACTGTTGCTGAGTACTGGTTTTTATTAACCAATCGTCTAGGTAAGGGAATACGTGTATGTGTTGTCTCCTGATATGTGGAGCTACTACCGCAAGGCATTTTGTGAATACTCTTGGTGCTGTTGTTATCCCGAACGGTAACACTTTGAATTGGTAATGTACGCCTTGGATTACAAACCTTAAGTATTTCCTGTGGAAAGGATGTATGGGTATGTGGAAGTAAGCATCCTTGAGATCTAATGTTGACATGTAGTCCTGTTGTTTGAGCAGGGGAATCACGTCTTGAAGTGTCACCATGTGAAAGTGATCTGATTTGATGTAAAGATTTAGTGTTCTGAGGTCTAAGATGGGTCTCAGTGTTTTGTCCTTTTTTGGTATTAGGAAATACAGGGAGTAAACACCTGTCCCTTTTTGATGGCTGGGTACTAGTTCTATGGCTTCTTTTTGTAACAACGCTTGGACTTCTAGTTGTAACAGATCTAAGTGCTGTTTGGACATGTTGTGTGCTTTTGGAGGCACATTTGGTGGTAATTGTAGGAATTCTATGTAATAACCATTTTGTTTTATGGCTAGGACCCATGAGTCCTTAGTTATGTGTTTCCAATTTTGGTAGTAATCTGTGAGTCTCTCCCCCCCCCCCCCCCCCCCACTGGTGTTATGTGTTGGGGATTTGTGACGTTGGAGTCACTGTTTAGTTTGTGTCAAAGCCCAGCTCACCTGAGTTCTTGTTCAGTTCTGATGGAGGTTGAAGACAATCCGACCCCACCCTGAAACTGCTTGTTCCAGCACACTAGTTTTTAAAACAGTGCACTAAGAACAGAAGCTCAAGGGAAGGGGGGGAAGTGGATAAAATAAAAAAAAGAGAGACAACACCGTTCTTGCGTTTCCACTGTTGAAGTGCTGCACAAATCTGCGGCCCTTTCTGACTTCTGTAGAAACTGGTGCCTAATGAAACATAAACAAAGAACAGATAAGTGAAACCTATTCCTAAATGGGTTCCTGACTATCCCTTTATTTATTAGAAATTCTCTTCTAAAAGTACCTCTTGGATCCTGGTCTCTAGTTTCCAGGTTTGGAATGTGTTACTGCTCTGGGATGTGTTTTCTATTACTGTAAAGCTTCTAAAACATTAAACAAATACCGTTATCAGAATTACCAATATCAAACATTCAACATAATATAACTAAAGCCTAAATTCCCAATAGCTGACTCACTTTTCCCATATTTCCAGAATCTTTTATAAAACAAATACTGTACTTTTACATCAAAATACAGCATGTAATTTGTGCAAGTCCTTGATTTACTGTTTGCCTTGCTGTCAATGGTTTCCACTGTTCGATTCCCAAAAGTTCCATGAAAAAAAACAATGTCCACTTCACAAAGTTCCGCAAAATACTCCTGCAACAAAGAGCCTGAATCACAATGCTCGTGGAAGGCACTTCGCCTCAAACTGTCTATACACGAATCCAGAAATTGCCGTCAAAGCTCCCTCAGGTAATAAAAAGTTTTGCACTTACTTGTTGCTGGCAAGAGATACTGATCAGTCTAACCTTGTCTTCTTTCTCTTTTGCAGGTTACTCATAGGAGAGAGGCTGAAGCAAGGAGGAACCGGAAACCGGAAGAAGGAAGAGCCAGCAGCTGCGCCCATTGAAGGCAATGAAAGTCTGTAAAGAGCAGGAGTGCCAGCGCCGAGGGATCTGTTCTCAGGTAAGCGGGAGGTAGACGAGCACAAGCACTGGGTGAGGCTCGGGGGATGCCTTTTATAGACAGGGCTGGGTGTGGCTCGAAGAGCTGGGTGTGGTTTGAAGGGCTGGGTGTGGTCCTCACATGCTGCACATGTTCTTGGAAGGTGTGCAGAGCTGGGTGTGGTTTGAAGAGCTGGGTGTGGTCCTCACATGCTGCACATGTTCTTGAAAGGTGTGCAGAGTTTCAGTTATTATGCAAATGAGTTGGATTAACACATGGCCTAGAGAGGAGTGTTTTAAAGAAGCCTTGGTAAAAGCAAGGCCCAATGTGTAAACAAAACAGCACATTAAACAACATACATAGAAGCCTAGGGGGGGGGGGAAGGTGAGATAACAAGAAAGGCTTTCAATAGTAAGTTTAAAGGGGAGCTATTACAGAACCCACTAGTGCAGTGAGAGGGGACATGCTCTTTGCTGTGTACAAACCCTAACAGTTTCCCCCCTCAAAGGCCCTCCTACAGGACGGGGTTTTCCTGGATTTTTTAAATAAAACCGTCTAATCAGCTGTGGGGCATGTACATATGATGCTGGTTCCCATGAATTCTCAGATTCATCATATCCTTTCCATTCTACTAAATAAAACAGACGTCCACTAATTCTTTTTGAGTCTTTTATGCTTTTCACTTCATATTCCAGATTTCCCTTAATTGGTATGGGTGGAGGTGGTGGTTCAGGTCGGGTTTTTGAGTTGTACGGCTTAAGCAAGGACACATGGAATGTAGTATGTACTGGATATTCTTTTGGTAAATCTAATTTTACTGTTACCGGGTTTACTATGGCAGTTATACTAAAGGGTCCAATGAAACGTGGTTGCAGCTTTCGGGATCCCTCTATGTTTAGGTTCTTTGTGGAGAGCCATACCTTGTCACCAATTTTATACATTGGGGCCTCAGACCTGTGTTTGTCTGCTTGTCTTTTCATGCTTTCCTTGTACTTTAATAAATGTTTCCTGGCTTTGTCTTGTATGTCACCTAACCTCGTTAGTCTATCCGTTACTGTAGGCAACAGGGAATCTTCTAACAAAATGGGTATAGCTCTTGGATGATACCCCTGCAAGAAATAGAATGGTGAGCAAAGTAGAGCTGAATGCTCAGTATTATTATAAACAAACTCTGCTACAGGAAGAGCTTCCAACCATTCACTAGAATAATCAGCCAATAAACAACGTAGCGTTTGAAGTAAGGTTTGGTTCAGTCGTTCAGTCTGTCCATCTGTCTCTGGGTGGAAAGCAGTGGATAAGGCCACATCTATTTTCAGTTTTTCACATAATTTTTTCCAAAATCTGGAGTTGAACTGGCTCCCTCGGTCTGACACCACTTTGCTTGGCAAACCATGTAAACGCACAATTTCCCTTATAAAAAATATCAGCAAATTCTGCTGCCGTGGGTAATTTCCGTAATGGTACAAAATGTGCCATTTTAGATAAAAAATCCACTATAACCAACACTGTTGTGAAGGATTTTACAGGTGGTAAACCTACAATAAAGTCTACGCTCACAGTGTGCCAAGGTTGTTTGGGTGTTGGCATTGGTATTAACAAGCCGTCAGGAGCCTTATGAGAAGATTTATGTCTTGCACAAATTGGACAGGTAGTGACAAATTGCTTAATGTCCTTTCTTATAGTGTCCCACCAAAAGTGTTTTTGCACATTTTCCAGGGTTTTTACCCAACCAGGATGACCTGCCAACAGTGAGGCGTGATGCCAAATTATCACCTGTGTTTGTAATTCAGAGGTGGGCACTAACAGCATGTTGTCGTGATACAATAAACCTCGTTGTATTGTGTTATGGGAATCCTTTAACCAATCCTGAGGTGCTATTTGCATGTGTGCATTATAAAGATCTGTGATGAAATCCTTCTGTTGTACTGGTGCCAACAACTTTAGGGGAGGAATAATGGGTTCTCCTATTTTATCTTGTTTCATGTCTGAGGTATGTCCGTATCTAGATAACACATCAGATTGAATTTGTTGTGCACCTGGTCTATAGGTTATAACAAAGTCAAATGTGCTAAAAAAATTTAACCAGCGCATCTGACGTGGTGTTAGTGCTTTAAGTGATCCAAAAAACTGTAGGTTCTTATGGTCAGAAAAGATTGTAACTGGGTACTTGGCTCCCATTAAATGGTGCCTCCATTCTGAAAAGGCTACTTTGATAGCTAGTAGTTCCCTTTCAGCCACAGTGTAATTTTGTTCAGCTGGCAATAACTTTTTGGAATAGAAGGCTATAGGATGTAACTGGCCATCTACTGCATCTCGTTGAGAGAGAACTCCTCCTAAAGCTACTTGTGAAGCATCCGCTTCAACAAAAAAGGGCAAGTCAGGATCAGGATGTTTCAGAATTGGGGCTGAAGTGAACTTTTGTTTTAGGAGTTGAAAGGCGTGTGCCGCCTCATCAGTCCAAAGAAATCGTTGCCCTTTCCGCAACAAGGTAGTTATTGGGGCCGCAATGTCTGCAAAATGTGCAATAAACCTCCTATAAAAATTGGCGAAACCCAGAAATTTCTGAATATCTTTTACAGAGGATGGTTCTGGCCAATCAGCAATAGCACTGATTTTCTTTACATCCATAGTTATTCCTTGAGGTGACAGGCAGTATCCTAAAAAGTCCACCTTGTTGACATTAAAAGTACACTTTTCTAACTTAGCAAAAAGATGATTTTCTTTTAACTTTGATAATACTGCACGAACATGTTGGGTATGTTCTTCTGAGTTCTTAGAGTAAATGAGGATGTCGTCTATGTATACTATGACACAAACGTCCAGGAATTCGTGTAGGACCTCATTTATAAAGAACTGAAAGGCCGCAGGGGCATTACATAACCCAAAGGGCATTACTGTGTACTCAAATAAACCAAACTTTGTCTTGAAAGCTGTCTTCCACTCATCCCCCTCTTTTACTCGGACCAGGTGGTAAGCTCCCGCAGATCTAGTTTAGTGTATACAGTAGAATGTCTTAATTGATCCAACAACACAGGTATTAGAGGAAGAGGATATTTATTCTTTATTGTAGCCTTATTTAGTCCTCTATAATCGATACACGCGCGCAGGGATTTATCCGGCTTCGGGATAAAAAAGAGTGGAGATGACACCGGAGATGTGGAATGACGGATGAACCCAGACTGTAGTAGGTCATCTAGGTAGGTTCTTAAGTATTTGGTTTCTTCGTCAGTCAAAGCATATACTCTGTTATTAGGTAAAGGGGCCCCTGGGATAAGATCTATACGGCAGTCATAAGACCGATGTGGGGGCAGCACACTAGCCTTTACTGGATCAAAGACGTCTTTAAAGTCAGAATATTCAGGAGGGAGACTTGGTTCATCTTGTGTAACACTAGCACAGTGTAATACTGTGCTCTGTTCTGTACCTGCTTCTTGATAGCAATTGGTTCTACAGAAAGAGGAATCCAAAGTAACAGTTCTATTCACCCAATCAATTTTTGGGTTATGAGTTGTTAACCAGGGTACCCCGAGAATCAAACCAAAATTAGGAGTATCTATCAGATCAAAGCTAATTACCTCTGTGTGCCCGTTCTGACAGACCATAACAAGTGGACTTGTTTGTTTTGTGATTAATCCAGAGGTCAATTCTGACCCATCCACTGCACATACTGCTTCTGGACAAGGCTTTAGGCACATAGGAAGTCCTAAGATTTCAGCTAACTTATTATCCACAAAATTTCCTGTTGCGCCTGAGTCCAGTAGGACAGGGAGAGAATGCCTCACTTGGGTAGTAACAATTAAAACGACCTGAATTATGAAATGTCTAGGTATGTGCGGTACCCTGAAGGCTGCAGCATTAGAGGTTTGATTAAGATGTTTTCTCGAACAAGTAACCTCTCCCCTTGTCGAGCTTAATCGTTTCCCGATTCAGTTGAGGAGGTGGAGGAAACAGCACCCTTTCGTGGAGTTTTAGGCTTTACTGGACATTCTCTGGCAAAGTGACCTGCCCTGCCACAATATAAACATAATTTAAATTTTCTCCTTCTTTCTTTTTCCTCTGATGTGAGTGGACCTCTGAGTGTCCCTATTTGCATAGGCTCAGGGAGTTTATTATCTGTGTCTTTCTTCTCGTGTCTAATAAAAGTTAACCGTGATTCCAGTTTGTATTTATCTCCCTTTCTTTCTCCTAGTCTATGTTCTAATTTCACAACTAAATCTACAAAGTCCGAATAGTCTTTTGGCAAATCAACGATATAAGCCAGCGCGTCTTTTAACTCGTCTCTCAAACCTTTATAAAAAAGGGAGACACGCTTTTCTTCTGGCCACTGTGTCTCGGTGAGTAAACGATTAAAACTAGTGAGATAGGTCAATAAATCCTTGTTACCTTGTTTAAGATTTAAAAGCTCATTATCACTTGCCTGCATGAAAGTGTGTTTTGCAAAAAGGCTGGTCATGGTCCGTTTAAATTGATTCCAATTATGGAGGATGGGATCATCTCTATCCAAGAAAGGAATTGACCAATTGGCTGCTGTGCCACCCAAATAAGACAAGACGAATGCCACTTTCGTATCATCAGTAGGGAACTGTTGTGGCTTACAAATGAAGTGTAATTGACATTGATTGATAAAAACATGGAATTTGTTACTATCTCCATGAAAACGTTCAGGTGCTGCTAAGGGCACAACATTAGGAACATTAACAGTAACCTCAACTGGGGGAGGCAAAGTTGTATGTTTTGATGGCGCCCCTGTCTCTGAGGAGGTTTTAAACAAAGGAGTAAAAGCTGTGTTCCACTGAGATCCCCTAAATTTATACCTGCTTAAATCCTGTTTTAAAGAGGTATTCTCCATCTTTAATCTCTCTATTTCCTCTTGCATATGTTGCAAGATGCCAGACACTGATTCATTATGAGCCAAGTCCTCATTTAGGGCCTGCGCCATATCCGTGACGTCAATGCCCTCTATTTCTTCCCCGGTATTCATCGTCCACCAGAACTGACATTTTTTAAGGCTTGTGCTTCTGTCAAAGCCCAGCTCACCTGAGTTCTTGTTCAGTTCTGATGGAGGTTGAAGACAATCCGACCCCACCCTGAAACTGCTTGTTCCAGCACACTAGTTTTTAAAACAGTGCACTAAGAACAGAAGCTCAAGGGAAGGGGGGAAGTGGATAAAATAAAAAAAAGAGAGACAACACCGTTCTTGCGTTTCCACTGTTGAAGTGCTGCACAAATCTGCGGCCCTTTCTGACTTCTGTAGAAACTGGTGCCTAATGAAACATAAACAAAGATCAGATAAGTGAAACCTATTCCTAAATGGGTTCCTGACTATCCCTTTATTTATTAGAAATTCTCTTCTAAAAGTACCTCTTGGATCCTGGTCTCTAGTTTCCAGGTTTGGAATGTGTTACTGCTCTGGGATGTGTTTTCTATTACTGTAAAGCTTCTAAAACATTAAACAAATACCGTTATCAGAATTACCAATATCAAACATTCAACATAATATAACTAAAGCCTAAATTCCCAATAGCTGACTCACTTTTCCCATATTTCCAGAATCTTTTATAAAACAAATACTGTACTTTTACATCAAAATACAGCATGTAATTTGTGCAAGTCCTTGATTTACTGTTTGCCTTGCTGTCAATGGTTTCCACTGTTCGATTCCCAAAAGTTCCATGAAAAAAAACAATGTCCACTTCACAAAGTTCCGCAAAATACTCCTGCAACAAAGAGCCTGAATCACAATGCTCGTGGAAGGCACTTCGCCTCAAACTGTCTATACACGAATCCAGAAATTGCCGTCAAAGCTCCCTCAGGTAATAAAAAGTTTTGCACTTACTTGTTGCTGGCAAGAGATACTGATCAGTCTAACCTGGTCTTCTTTCTCTTTTGCAGGTTACTCATAGGAGAGAGGCTGAAGCAAGGAGGAACCGGAAACCGGAAGAAGGAAGAGCCAGCAGCTGCGCCCATTGAAGGCAATGAAAGTCTGTAAAGAGCAGGAGTGCCAGCGCCGAGGGATCTGTTCTCAGGTAAGCGGGAGGTAGACGAGCACAAGCACTGGGTGAGGCTCGGGGGATGCCTTTTATAGACAGGGCTGGGTGTGGTTCGAAGAGCTGGGTGTGGTTTGAAGGGCTGGGTGTGGTCCTCACATGCTGCACATGTTCTTGGAAGGTGTGCAGAGCTGGGTGTGGTTTGAAGAGCTGGGTGTGGTCCTCACATGCTGCACATGTTCTTGAAAGGTGTGCAGAGTTTCAGTTATTATGCAAATGAGTTGGATTAACACATGGCCTAGAGAGGAGTGTTTTAAAGAAGCCTTGGTAAAAGCAAGGCCCAATGTGTAAACAAAACAGCACATTAAACAACATACATAGAAGCCTAGGGGGGGGGGGGGAAGGTGAGATAACAAGAAAGGCTTTCAATAGTAAGTTTAAAAGGGAGCTATTACAGAACCCACTAGTGCAGTGAGAGGGGACATGCTCTTTGCTGTGTACAAACCCTAACAGTTTGTGGGGTTTTTGGGCTTTGGAATTTCCCTCTTGTTTTAGGGAACTGTCCACCTCTATATTGTCCCCAAAAGCCTCCTCTTTGGTATTGGCCCTGGTATGTGGGTTTGGCCTGTGAGGTAGAAGCCTCTGTGCTTTGTGCCCGAAACCCCCCTCTAAAGTGTGACTTCCTAAAGGTGCCTCTGCTGTGTGGGGAGTAGAGCGCGCCAATGGCTTTGGCCATGTCAGTGTCTTTCTTTAGCTTGTCTATAGCTGTATCCACTTCTGGCCCAAACAATTGTCCATTAAAAGGCATATTCAGCACAGCCTGTTGGATCTCTGGCTTAAATCTGGAGGTGCGTAGCCATGCGTGACTCTGAATGGTGACCACTGTGTTAACTGTTCTGGCGGCTGTGTCTGCTGAGTCCATAGCCAATCTTATTTGATTGTTGGAGATACTTTGGCCCTCCTCCACAACCTGTTGGGCACGCTTCCGAAACTCTTTGGGAAGATGTTCAATGAAATGTTGCATTTCGTCCCAATGTGCCCTGTCGTATCTTGCCAATTATGCCTGCAAATTAGCAAATCGCCATTGATTGGCTGCCTGTGCTGCCACCCTTTTCCCTGCAGCATCGCATTTTCGACTTTCTTTGTCGGGTGGTGGTGCATCCCCAGAAGTCTGTGAGTTTGCCCTTTTCCGGGCTGCTCCTACTACCACTGAGTCTGGAGTTAGCTGTTGCGTAATGTACACAGGGTCCGTAGGGGGAGGTTTGTACTTCTTCTCCACCCTAGGTGTGATGGCTCTGCCTTTGACTGGGTCTTGAAACACCTGTTTAGCGTGTTTTAACATTCCTGGTAACATTGGCAAACTTTGGTATTGGCTATGTGTTGATGACAGGGTATTGAATAAGAAGTCATCCTCTATAGGTTCTGAAGGCAGCGCTACGTTATGAAAAATAGCTGCCCTGGAAACCACCTGCATGTAAGCAGTACTGTCTTCTGGTGGTGATGGTCTTGCCGGGTAGCAATCCGGAGTATTATCAGATACTGGTGCATCGTACAGATCCCATGCATCTGGGTCATCTTGGCTCATCCCTGTGTGTGTTGGTGACTGCATCATTGGGGGTGTTGCAATTGGGGACAGTTGTGGTGAGTGCAGTGGTGATGGCTTTGGTGAAAAATGTGGTGGTGTTTTTTCTTTCGCCACCTTTGCTTTTGGCTGCATTTCCGTTTCATGGAAAGCGAGTTTCCGCTTCATTTTAATTGGGGGAAGAGTTCTCATTTTCCCCGTGTCCTTCTGTATATGGAGCCTCCTCTGTGTATGGTCTGGCTCTCCCATGTCTAGTTTTTGTCCAAACTTGTGGCCTTGTAGTTGTGAGGAAAGGCCTTTTTCTTCCGTATAGGAGCTTTGTTTCGGCTCCGAGGCTGGATGTTTCGGCACCGAAACCTTCTCAGCAGTATTTTTCGGCTCCGAAGAAACCTTTTTAGCTTTCGGGATGCCAATCTCTCGGTGCCGATTTTGGTCGGAGCCGGTATCTCGGTGCTGAGTATATTTTGTGCCGGTATCTCGACCGGAGTCGGATGTCTTCGGCTGCTCTGTGCCCTTTTTCGGTGCCAATGCCGGGTCACCGTGCTTATGGGTAAAGCCATGGCCTGTTGGCGGTGGCATCCCCTGGGTTTTCATAATTTTCGAGTGCGTTTTGGCCGGGGCTGGTTTACTCACGGTTTGTTGCCTCGCCGGCTGCTCACTCTCGGGCTCATCTGAGACCGAACCAGGAATGGAGAATGTCTCCTCTTCTTTGACGTTGGGGTGTCCAGCCGGCGTCGACACCATTTGAAGCCTTTGAGCTCTCCGGTCCCGTAGCGTCTTCTTCGACCGAAATGCCAGACAAGCCTCGCAGGTATCCTCTTTGTGTTTGGGGGACAAACACAAATTACAGACCAAATTCTGGTCTGTATAAAGCTACTTAGCGTGGCATTTGGGGCAGAAGCGGAATAGGGTCCGTTCCATGAGCCTTGAAGACGCACGCGATCGGGCCGACCAGGCCCCACCGGGGAGTGGAAGCCCTGAAGGGCTGCCGGAGCTCTTCTTTTCTTTGGTGTCGATGTGCTATTACTAACTAGATACCAAACGCAAACAATACCGTCAAATTTTCCGAATGTTAACTAACTTTTCCGAACTGAAACTCAGAGCGAATAGGAACACGTCCGAACCCGATGGCGAAAAGAAAACAATCTAAGATGGAGTCGACGCCCATGCGCAATGGAGCCGAAAGGGGAGGAGTCCCTCGGTCTCGTGACTCGAAAAGACTTCTTCGAAGAAAAACAACTTGTAACACTCCGAGCCCAACACTAGATGGCAGGATAATGCACAGCATGTGTATCTGCAGCTACACATGCCATCGAATATATATATATATATATATATATATATATATATATATATATATATATATATATATATATATATATATTTAATAGGTGCTCCAAGGTCCCCACGTGTGGTCAGAACTATTCAATGCTTATGATTATTGATAAGGATCCCCTGGAAGAGATTCTCAGAATCAGTCTTGCCACCACATTCTAAACAATCTGAAGCCTGTAAATCAAATAAGCAGGAAGACACAGATACAAGATGTTGGCAAAAACCAGTGTGGATGCAACTACAGCATAAACAATGGTCTTCCAAAAATATTTTGATAAAAGCATTCTTTTTTAGAGACTTGAGTTTAGCAACACAAAGGGAAAAGATATTCTGAATTCGATGTATAAGTGAGAGGTTGGTGTCAAATGTTATACTCAGATTCCTCACTGTAGCATTTAGCATATGAGACAGAATTCTGGACATAATCTACTTGGATTATGAAGGCAATTTGCTCCAAAACAAAGATGTTATCGGAGTTTAATTTGAAGTAATTATTTATTCACTCAGCTACTCCTCTCAGACATTACTTAAAAACAGTCAACGCTTTGCCATTGTTTTCATGAAGTGACAAAAGCAGTTAAGTATCAGCTACATATGGAATTATACCCCAAGGTTCGAGCAACTTTGCCAATGCCACCAGGTACATATTAAATAACGTGGGGCTCAAAGTAGAGGCCTGGAAAACACTGGAGCAAAGTAGTTTGGCAGCAGATGTAAAAGACATGTCACCAGAGGCCTGTCCTCAAGGAAGGATTTTAATCAGGCAAAAGCTTGTCTTTGGATCCCAATCTTCTTTACCCTGTCAATCAAAATTTGGTGTGACACAGCATCAAAACGGCTGATAAGTCAATCAGAGCAGTTATCATTAGTGAATTCCCGATTGGGAATCGTACAATAGATAATTGGATTGTAGGAAGTAGGATATCTAGTGATTAACAAACTTCTCTAGAATCTTAGAAGCTGCAGGCAGAAGCAAGATTGGTCTAAAGTTACTTACAACAGCTGGATCAGCTTTGGCCTTCCTAAATACAGGAAGAAATAGGGCCTGCTTCAAACTCACAGTAACCATAGCAGTTTCCAAAGAATTTCTCATAATGTTCTTCAGAACTGGATTAATAGAGGCAGACACAAGACTAATGATGCGAGCAGGGCATAGATCAAGAGGAGACCTGGATTTACACTTAAGTGGGTCCTTTGCTGAGTCCCCTGAGGATACAGAGTTGAAAGTGTATAACTTTCAGCCTAACGCTGTCCTTCAATCATTTGAGCTAGGACAGGAACATTTCCTGTGAATTTAGAGTGAATAGTATGGATTTTCTCATAAGAAAATTCAGCCAAATCATTGCAGAGTGGAGGAGGAGATAACCCTATTTTCCATAACAACAGTGGATAAGAAATATTTCACACCCCACAAACTCTCAAAAATAGTTTGACACTGTTGAAATTTGGGATGAGAATATTAGCTTTGTGTCTTACTTATTGATTTGCGTAACTTCCTTAAGGCAGATTTATAATTACTTTATGTATCAGCATTTTAAGATTTCTCTAATTTTCTCTCAAGTCTTTTACAAAGACCTTTGTCTTCTTTCAAGGAAGCTGAAAACCAAGGAGCAGTTAGTTTGGACCTTTTTGGAAGATAGTTTTTTTTTGGGGGAGGGGAGGGGTGATAAAACCTAAAGCATCAGTGAGCCAATTATTAAAATTTGTTGTAGCAATGTCAGAAGAACCAGTTAGGTTAAAAGACGACGACAAAAGGCTTTCTGAAAAAAAGGTCAGAAATTTTACACCATGCTCCTGAAGATCTTTGTAAGGTTTTGCTAGGTCCATGTTTCAAATTAACTTTTAATTAACTTTAAAAGACAGAGCCACCAGGACGTGATCAGACAAAATAATTTAAAAAGAGGGACTAACTTGAAAATTGAGGATGTTGGGAAAAAATTTGATCCAATGTCTGGCCTTCCATATGCATAGGGCCAGACACTAATTGTAGCAGATTAGAACCCCGGAGCACTACTTTGAACTGGCTAGCGGCCTTTGAATAAGGAGTATGTAGCTCAAAACAGTGAAATTAGCATAGTGAAGAGATAGTTGAGCAACCACCTCAATGAGCTTTTGCAAAGTCATCGTAGCAATCTAGAGGCTGATAGAGGAAAATACCAGAAAGAAAGACAATGTCATTTTAATAGTAAAGATCAACCCCTCAATGTCCCCCACTCCAAAAATGTTTAGTTGTAAAACAGTTGAAAGTGTGCCGAAACATACAGCAATGCCACCTTCAGTTTTGTTTTACCGGTTTAAGTATTGAATTGAAAAACTTGGGGGATTGCCAATGCAATATCAGGTGTTTCTTTCAACCATGCTTCTGTGAGAAACATGAAGTCCCATTTGTCAGCAAAATGTAAATTATAAATATCTAAGGCATGTTTTGGAAGAGATCGACATTTGATAAGACATGCAGAAAATGATACAACAGTAAAAGGCAACTGATGTGCCAATGTTTTATAATCATTACCTTGTAACCAGGGCCTAACTTCAAGGGGGAACTGAGAGTATACTTACAAGCTGAACTAGAAGACAAATTGCTAGCACAATGTTCTAAATTAAACTTAAGTTTCAGGTTGCAGGCCTTACTTTTTAGTGACAGCAGTTTTTCCCTTGAACACATGCAATTATGAATGTCCTGCCCAAAAAAATAAGCAGTATAGCTGGTACTAGGCACAATGCAGGCGCAGACTAACTGGCATGGCTGTGGCTCGTTTGCGGCATAGCCTCCTTCTTATAGGCAAATCAGGGAGGGTGTCTGTTTACTCCAACTTCTAGTGCGCCTCTCAACAAGACGGCGCCTCCAAGATGGAATAACCTTGATTAGATACAAAAAAAAGGCTGCTTAACTCCTAAGCTAAAAAGCATTCCAGTGAGCAAATACTTAATTTTTCCATGATAAGTTTAAAAAAAAAAAAACACACAAAAAACATTCAAAACATTACCACAGAAATCACGAGTGCAATAACGTGATTTATTTTAAAATCCCCTAAAAAACAACAACTGCCTTTTAGCATATTCCACTACTAGATCAAGGAATCTAAAAAACACAGTTATAACTGGTAGAAAAGCATGTTCCTCCCATCAGACAACGAGCAGTAACGTTTAGAACAGCAAAGAGCAAAATTACAATACACACATACAGCTCCACCTCTGCGCTACTGCAGCATGCCCTCAAAAAGAATGGAAGAAAGTAATGCAGCATAACCATATATTTAATACCTAGAGGGCGTAGTGCATTACACACTTTGAGGGCTGGCAGGCCTATTGCAATGATATTACAAACAAGGCCCATCAAACATAGCTTCTCCAAAATGTAAAACAAGTTCCAGTCATGAGAGTGCTTTAAAAGACACTGAATGGCGGGAGGGGTTATTATTTTGAGGTCCCCACTAACCTAGAGTGGTGACCCAGGATGAAGTAGACAGAAAGAGCACATTGTTGTGAACTTTTTGGTGGTGGTCCCATTGTCCTAGGACCATCAGAGGCTGAGTGCAATACACATTTTCAAGGCTAGAAGGCCTTTAGCAATGATATTACAAACAAGGCCCTTAAAACACAAGCTACACCCAGCTGTAAAACAAAAGTTCCAGCCAAGAAAACGCTTAAAAAGACATGAATGGTGGGAGGGGTTATTATTTTGGGGTTCCCACTAATCTAGTGTGGTGACCCAGGGATGAGGTAGAAAGAGAGAGCACATTGTTGTGAACTTTTTGGTGGTGGTCCCATTGTCCTAGGACCACCACAGGCCACAAATGTTTTGTAAAATTAATGCCATGCAAAGCATTATCGGGCGAACTTCCTGAGTGTAGGGAATATTGCAGTATCATCTTTCCCTCTGTGCTGGGAGAGACACTTTCACTTTTAGAATTTGTTTTATGTAAAGCATTTACCAATTTCAAGTGTCTTAAGGGGTGAGCCATAAGGAATGACTCTGATTAGGTAATTGTGAACAATGTGACCAGCGCTCCAATACTCCCAATCAAGTTCACGTTGTTTTGCCTATTCGCACTGTGAGTGCCATGGGATCCATGCAGCATGAAGAGGAGAAACAAAAGAAAAAAAGTTGTTTTGCCATGATGAAGTATATCCGCAATCGTGCAATTATCCATACAACGGGGCAGTCTGCAAGGCAGTAACAAAATCGCCCCAAGGAAGGACAAACGTAAAGCAATTACCAATGCCGACAAGGGATTTTTGAAAGGCAAGCCCATGAACGAGTGAAAGTGATTGCTGTGAGGTGGGCGAGGCTAAAAGCCCACAACTTACAACAGGTCAAAATGCTTGCACGCTTCTTAAAAATGTCTGCTTAGCTCCTACCGGGCCAAAAGAGTGGCCCACAGAGCGAATAATGATTTGTCAATGATAAGTTTAAGAAAAAAAATCCCATTAAAAACCCATTTAAATCATTACCACAGGAATCGCTTCATTTGTGTAAAACTGATTAAACGGAAAATCCTCTAAAAAAGACCACTTGCCTTTTAGGATGTTCTCCTCCGAGGTCAAGGAGTCTAACAGTTTTCCTAGTAGAAAATCTTTGTCCCCCACAAAATCATGGTCCTCCCACAAATAACCAGCAGTAATGTTTAGAAAGGCAAAGAGCAAAATTATAGTGCCATATAATTCAGCCACACTCCGCTTTTCCACTGTAAATGTAGCTGGCCTTTAAATAAAGAAAGATGAACCAGGATGGGTCTAGTTGTGAAGTCATGGTGAGATCACAATGAAAATGGCATGAAAGAAGGATGCTGGGTAAAGCTCAGATGGATTAGAATAATCTGTTATCTCTCCACTTTCGCTTCAAAAACGGTCCAGTGTGGGATATAGGTTGCTTGCAGGTTACACATGGTCATCATACAATGCGTATGACTTCCCTTTAAGGTGTAGTAAACACTGTATTTCGGTGACAAAAACTGTGATAAATATCACAAAACTCCTCTGCGCTCTTCAATTAATTTTTTAGAACAGGAAGGATGGCGGTATTAAGTTATTACAGTAAATAACTGTCAAAGGGCATTCTCAGTTAAAGCAAATAGCACATAAACTCTGATTTGGCTTTTAAAAACAGCCTCTTTTATTGGGTAAAAGACTGGTTTTGTAATGAGCTCTGTGATCACTGGAATAAAAGAAGCGCCATCTATGTTTCAGGTGCCATATTAGCAAGTGTTTAACGCTTCCATAATCCTGGCAGTGCATGGCTTTGTCCCTTTCCAGCAGGTTACATATGGGGTTACTTGATCTGAACGCATTCAGTGAGTAGCAGAAAGAGTGTTCCATATTAGGCAAGTAATTACGATGAGCAGCTAAGCCTCTGATTTCTCATCTCTACACAATCTGGTTATGGATTTGTGTAAAACGTTCTGTGCATCGATGCTTATGACAAAGGATGCTGGCAGTTGTCTCATTCTGCAGGGATGTGCATCTGCCCAGTGCACGGTTTCAGGTGTTTATGTTTTGGAGTAATCTTTCTCCATTAAGCATCTATTGATATACGAAATTGGCTATAACGAGGTGACAAACACATAGCCAATCAGATAGCTTGAAACCGTGTTGTGTGTATGATCGTGCGAGAAGTTGTGTTTAAGGTGTTTTTTCGGAAGTTGCATTAGTGGTGATTAATTTGGGTGCCCGATCACAACCTTTTAATGGCATATCTGATTGCCTTGGGAGTTTTTGTGTTGCAACAGTACTGTTGAACTAAGTGGGCCTGTTAACACGCTGGCGTGCTGAAAGCAGGAGCCAGTTTCCCCGTCTATACCAGGCAAACGAGAAATTTTAAACAGGTAATTAAAAAGCGCGAGCACTTTCCCAGACGTATTTTTAGCGTAAATGAGCTGGGCTCTTGATTTTTATGTACTAGTGCCCATTTAGAGTAACGTTTTTGTGCGAGTCTGTGTTCCTGTGTGCTCTGTAATCTTTAGGACTCGTTGGTTTTACAGACTGGAAATCCATCATTAACTAGACATGCTTTCATTTTATTTTCCAGACTTAGTCATTATTACTGATAAAAGTTCGTCTGGGGGAGCTTGACCCTATGAGAAGGTAAGCAGACACAAAAGGCATGATAAGTTCATCTGAATTAGAGCGAGTATCCAAATCATCCGCCACAGACAGGCCTAGACTGGTGCGCCTTTGGTACATCACTGGCACAGATGAATTCTACCAGCCATTAAATGGCTTTCCACTATACAGAATGGTGAAGGGTGGTAGGCGGGGGAGGGGCAAGATGAACTTTCTTATTAAATGACTGCAATCCTGCGAGTGTGACTGAGGTCATTTAGAAAGGGTAAAAATAACAAAATGCTCCTTATACATGCTACATTTTCCTTCGTCAATTTCCATTGAGAATTATACTTTGAGAAGCAGCCTAATGTAAGTAACAGAAGTATTAAATATTGCGGTTATACATTTTACTACTGTAAGATGCTCTCCAAAAGTTACAGGTTGTGACTTTGATAAAGGACCCCTGCAAAGACACGAAGACAGAATAAGCATCGTGTTAGAAAACATACAAAGGATTGAAACAAAGAATATGATTATACTTAGTGCCTGGTTTGAGAAAAAACACAAGTTAAGCCCCTCCCTTATTTTTTGCCTCAGCCCCAGGAGTGGGAATACGGGCCTCTCAGAAGTTTTGGGAGGGAGCCATGTACCCCACCCTCCTCCTCCCCCCCCCCCCAAAAAAAAAGGCAGGAGAATTTGCCGCAAAATTTAACAACAAAAAAAAAATGTTTTGGTCCCAAGCAGGGGTCCTCTGGTACCTTGCCACCAGGCCTAGGGTTCAGGGTATCCATATCCTTCCCCCTTATGTCTTTTTTTTGTGTTTTTTTATAGTACTCTGGACTGAGTCCCACCATTTCCTGGCTGTTGTAGCAGCCAATCAGATCTCTGGAGATCAGCCAGCTCTGCAGATCCTACGTGACTTGATAGATATCTATATATACACACATTTTTTAACCTATATTTTTCCAAAACCACTGAACGTATTTACACCAAATCACAAACAGCACTCTTTCTGGACCAAGATCCGTGCTGCATTACACAGCCTAATTGCCTTTTCTTGCTGCACAATTTAGTCAAACCTGCTGCACAATTTGTCCCTCTCTTGCCGAATAATTCTAGTAGTCCTGCTTATATTATCATCTTCAGCATATTTAATTTTGAATACTTTTACTGCTGCGTGGATGGTTGTATTTTACTTCCTATAGCAATTTTTATGGATATGCTGCTGTGATGTGATTGATATCTGCAGCACCGAAAAAGAAGGCATGACAGCTTTGGCTTTAAAACTTTGCAAGGCATTCCTGCTGAGACAGCCCCCACAGTGGGGACGTATATTGTATTTGGCAAATATTGATTTTGTGTATTTATTTATTCAATTTTATCAATGTGCACACATAGTCCCACTATCAGAATCCAACGTATACTTGCAAACTGTGTGCTGAGAAATAACACAGCCTTCATTAGATCACATCAAAAGCATTGCAAAAGGTCTACTCATGACTGAAGAATGGTACTGCTGTGTTAATATTTAGTTTAATCAAGTGAGGTGACATATTCTCCAACACAATTAACTAGTTTTTACTTTCTGCAAAAAAGTGAATAAAAAATGCAAAGATCACAGTTTGAGTGGTAGTAGAGTTCAGGATCAAATAGGGCACCAAATTAAGCTACAAAAAATCTCATCTTGTAGACTGTTACACCTTGTTTTGCTACACATTTAAAAGCCAGGAAACGCAAACTACATGGAAGGGTTGAAGTGTTAGGCCCATATGTAAAAATGCTAACCAAGACCACCAAATACGATACTGAGTGATACTGCTGGATTCTTCCAAATAAATATTTGGTAAAATTGATTAAACAATCAGTTGAGAAATGAGCGCAGGAAAATAACCTTTTTCCTGTTGAGCACATGGATTTAGTTCTACTTTAAGTACTCAACATCACATTTTTACATTGGATTATATTGCGCAGGAAGGTCACAGAAAAGGATAATGGAAAATAACTTGATACATCACGGATTCTTCCTGGCTTATTGACTATGTCTCGACATTCTAGCACGTGGGCTAAAGAAAAATAAATTGTGAACCACAAACTAAGAGGATGGTAATTAACATCTGAAGAAAATCTGCATGTCCTAGTCCTTCTCATTTTTTGCCTGATCACTTTCAGATTTAGCCTTATGTTTCAACAACACCAAATGGCTTTACACCTCAGATCCAAGGAAGTCATAAACATGTTACTATAAGCAGATAACTCAAACTGTACTCCCAGTGAAATTCAAAATCAGATTAATGCACTTAGCAAATATTGTGAAAAGAAGTTCACCATCAATACCAACAAAAAAAAAACAATGGACTGCGTCTGAGGTAAAATCATGTACTTATGGAGGTTAGGTAAAAACAAGTTGCTGAAAGGTAAACATCAGAAGTACTTGCGAGTAATGTTATATGATAAATTGAAAGGAACACCAGTGTACAGTATTTGCAAATGCTTTGCCATTTACAAATGGACTGTGGTAAGTCAAGTGTGAAAAGGTTTAATTTCAAGGGCTATTAAAAGAATTAGATTTTTTGCTGGGGTCAGAAGGAAGAATTCCCATTAATTACAGGATTATGTGTAAATGGCCTGCTAATTGGTGAAAAACAATGGGCGACAACGAGTAAAGGCAAAATGATCAATCTGCTTTAAATTATAAACTGAGCACCTGTATGGGTAATATGATAAGAGTAAGACTTACAAAAGTCTCTAACAAAAGTATCTTGAACACTTATCAAGTGTTCTTGCGTGATTAAAATGTTGCATTCTGATTTCTAAATAAATTTATGGAAGAAAAAGGAATACAAAATAGTTACTCCATATTCGGAAATGGGTAGAAGATGATTACTTTGTGTTTGGGACAATTGCTTAAAGTAGAAGATTATACAATTGGAGTAACATATGATAAATGTTCATGCAATAGAAATATTCCAGATGTACTGCCACACTCTCCTAAGATGCACTATAACCCTAGCTGCGAGAATGATAATTTAAAATTACTTTTAATCAAGGCAGTTTTCATATAACTATTTTTAATGGATTCACTAATAGGAGCAGTGGGTTTTAGTTTGCTTTAAAAACATGCTCTTAAAAATCAATAATGCAAGTGTACGTGCCAAAATGCTGTATTACTTTATATTTTATATTAGCTTGAAGGTGTTTACATTGTTTTAATACTGCTATAAAACTATATATCAGTTTTATAAAAGTTTAGACATACATTTGTTAGTGTTCATATTCTTATGTTATATGGTCAAATTAAAAGTAGTAATCAGGAAATAATCTAAAAAGAATGACAAATGATAATGTCAACATAAAAATTTAATAAAAAGACAAAAAAATAACTCACTAAAAAACACTGAAGGATACAAAATAAACCAGTTCACTAACAATGTCACTAAGTTCAAAGAAACAGCCCTTTAGTAACAATAGACAATATTTTTATTCAACATGTTTATGTACAGTAGAAAACATTTCTTTAACATAACACTATGGTTGATTTATTGCATTTTGGTGGCTCATTTCTTAAAATTGTACTCTTCTAGAAAACACGGTGCAAGATGATTAGCCATTCCACAAGGAAGCACACATCTTTTCTGATGAAACGCAAGCATTTTAAAAACAGTTTAAGTCCAGCGATGTAAAATATGTAATTAAGGAAAACTGTTGTTATGTACAGTTCCGAATAACTTAAAACATTAACTTTTTTTATCCACATCACTTGGTGCCATCAAGAACTAGAGCAACCAGTACAGAATAATCTTCAGTGCCTTACAAAGATAAATAAGTTACTACAAATTCAAAATAGGTTTTAATGTCAGTCTGAGCAATGAACCAAAATATCAATGACCTTTCAGTTAACAGTATTTTCTGTTTGTTTTTTTGTAAATATTTGTGGAAAAAGAATTATCACATAAATACATAATCTATATAACTCTGAAAAAGTACAAAAACAATCATCATTTTTAATTTGCAGATATTACATACCCTTTTAACATTTTTAAATATTCTTACAAAACTGAAAAGAACATGATCTAGAACAAGGTAGAAGTTTAGGGTATATTTGAAGCAATTTTAAAGATAACACATCTTTTAAGAATTTATGATCTTGGCTTTTAGATTACTTTTTAGAAATCCTTTAAATTCTTTAAAGTAGTCAAAAAGTTTTATACCACATGTATGAATAGATTTATTTTTAAGTTCAATCAACATTGTAACCAAAGAAACCGGAACCAAGTAGGTAAAAGCTTTAGGAAGGCAGTTTTTGGTAAAATCCAAATTTATAAAGGATAAAGACAATATATTTAGCATGTAATTTAAAGTAAACGGTAGTGATCAAAATGCATGTCATTTATCAAACTTGATGCAACCGAATTAACAATTTTCATACCAAAATTTAATATAATTACTATTGAACATTAGGACCAATTGTCAAACTCACCCATCTAAACTGTTAATCATGGAATAAATGATTGCCATTACCTGGACAGTAAATATATATGTGTGAGGAAGAGAATAATGCTTTCAGCATACAGATTTCAAAATCATTTTTTTCCCTTTATGTCCATGGACTTAAGTGACAGTCAAAAGCAACAAACTGGCAATTTAGCTGTCAGCTCTCTAAAAAAAAAAAAGCTTGAACGCTTTTATGATGATTTAGTAGATTTTTCAACAAAGTTTAAATAGCATGGCACTGTCCACATCACTGAACCTTAAAGAAAGGATCCAAAGTCACCTAAAAGACAGATGTTTACACTGCCTTTTATGTATTAAGTTGTAGAAATTTACCTTTGTGTTATTCCATTGTTTTGCCTTGCAATAATGGAGTTCTGGTAACTCTTCAAGCCCTGGTCCCAAGGATTCTGTTGCAGACTAATTTCTGGTTGTTTGGATTTTAGCAACAGTGTGAATCTTTGTGCATATGAAAACTTGTATGCATTATTCTTAGTGTATGTAGCTTTACCAATTATGATGGGTCATCTGAGAGCGGTGGTATGTCCACTATCCAGCTTGAAATGTGTGACTGAGGAGTACAGCACTGTGTTAGAGGTTAACAGTATCAATTTAACAAATAAACAGTGGGCTGTGGGGTGGGTTTTGGCTTGTGATATGCGTTTTTTGTGTGGCGTGCTATATTGTTTTAGCTATGTGAAGAGTGGGTTGCTTTGGTGAGCTCGACATATTCACCTATATGGTGTCCCTGAAATGTTTGAGTTATGATTGAGTGCTCTAGATTTCTGATACATATCGCTTTTTTTAAGATGTTAAAAACAACTTTGAATACGTAAAATCAACTAAGCTATTAGAACATGTGGTATAAATAATCACCATGCAGTGTGCAATGCTCTTCACCATGAAAACATTTGGAATAGAAATAAGGTGGTAACGGAGAATGCTACATTTGCATGAAATATAGTTTCAATATACACTAGTCAGACAATGTTCTCTGCCCGTGACAGTAAAAGGGCCTGCAGTCCATTAGGAGAGATGACATCACACAAACCGATAGCCATTTTTTCACACATTTTATACAGACCCATAAAGAACTTTAACCAGACTTGGGAAACAAAAAACATTTACAAATATTTCAGTTGCGGGTACCTGGAAAACATGTTTGTCTGGAAACTTAAGTTATCTATAATGAGTGATAATTTCTTTTAATTACAAATGGCAATTGTGTAATGTATTTAGGAAAACGAGATGCTGAAAAAATACTGACATCTATTGACTTATCAAATAAATCAGGAACTGAAAATGTGCCCCTCATCAATCCAGTTTGCTCAACTAAACAAAGTAAATTCTTCCATGTTATGAAACAGTGTACTGAACTAACTTTGGAAAACAATGCCACCTACAAAAATATTGTTGGTGCTTTAAATGCTTGTAGACAGTTAATGATTAAGAAAACAGCTAGCTAAGTGAATGAAACTTGTATAAAAAATTTGCACCGTTTAGCCAAACATAACAAAAGGGTCAATAGTGCAGAGGCAACCTTAGCGGTGTTTCAAGTCTCAGAATGAGTTATAAGCCTATATAACAGGCCTTATTGTCTTCGGTGTTGGAAAATTGAACGCAGTTTGTGAAACGTAAAAGAAACAGCACAATAAATTACTTAAGAAAGCTTGAGGCAATCAATGTTTCAAATGCAAAACACTGTTGAGGATGCGAATAGAACCTCTTATTTCTGTGAAAGTGCATGGTTGTGGTCCTTTATGATCACAGACGCACAACCCTGAAGACATTGTTTTGGATTCCCTTGGACATGACTGTGTTTGAAAACTAGATCGCTTAATAAACTGCTTATACGCATATTTTGCACGTGAAATAGTATCCTGGTACCGTAAGAAACAAGATTTCACTAATGGCACTGTGCATGGTCTAAAATAAATGTATGCTCTGTGCTGTCTACAAAATACCACTGTTGGTGTGTGTGTCTGCAAGCCATTAGAGTGATTAAGCTGGAAGTCTGCCACATTTGTCTTTAACGAAAGTGCACCTGTGCATTCTGAAGTTCTGGAGTCCTTGTCTTTTGGTAATTGCCTTAAAAGAAAAGTTTGCTTTCTCTGGTCTAAACCAAGCCCATTTTGATTGCATTTACTGACAACAGTCTCTATATTTGACAATTGTGAGAAAGCTCCTATTTTGTTACAATTCAGCTTCTTATTTGCTTTCTGCAGTGTACATTTTTTACCAAAGAGAAATCCTTTATTGACCACCGTGTTTCTACTCCTACAGCCTTCCAAATCTGCTAAGTAGCATTTTGTGGATTCTGGTTTACAGTTTGATTTGCATGATCTTTCCAAAAGTGGTTTCCATGTTTGATTTTCAGTGGCATGACTCACACAATCACTTTTGTTACTGGGAGAACGTCTGTATTTTCTCTCCTGTGGTCTACGAGGGAGACATCTGCTTCTGAGTCTGAGTGAACTCACTGCTTCCAAATTCCAAGCATGTGCATGTTTTGGGACATTATTTTTTTCAGTAATGTACCTAGCCACGGGCTTTATTATTTCTTTAGGTTTCTGCAGAGATAAAATCTCAGGTCTTTTGGTACTTGATTGGCACTTTCTTTTTGGGATATCTGCACTATGCTTTCTGCAATCTACTTGTTCCATGGCACTAAGTTTCTTACTTAATATTCCTACATCTGAGTTCAAAATATGAGGGAATGTCTGTCCACTCTTACTGTTTTTTATAGGTCCCATCCTACAATGAGAAAAGACAGATCTCTTTACTCCTGTCAAGTCACGCTTATGTAAAAAATGTTTTTCTTGTTCTTGGATCAGATTTTTTGTCAACCCATGACACTTTATGTAATGTCGATTTAAATCACTTACTTTTGACAGTGAGGCTGAACAGCCCTTCAGCATACAAGGATACAGGGAGCGGTTGCCACACTTGGCCTGATGGGCTTTTATTTCTTGGAGTGTCTTGAAAGTGATTTTGGAATTCCAGCTGCTAGTTTTCCGTAGAGCCTTGCACTTGTGTTCAGACTTCGCTCTAAGGGAAATGAGGCGTGAACACCTTCTGACTGATTTACATTTGTGTTTCTTTACAGGTATAATCACTACATTTTCTTTTGCCATTTTGCTATCTATTAAATGCTTCTTCAACGCATCTCCCCTGTGACCTAATGAGGCTATAATGCCACTGGTACTCTGGTTAATTTTTTTCTGCCGCACATTCTTTGACTTGCCGTCCGTATTATGCATACTGGATTTTGAGAAATTTGCCAATTTTGTGGGAGGATACAACAAAGGGGAACATCTGTCTGCAGTTTCCTTAATCATTGCTTTTTTAATCCCATGGCAATGTAAATAGTGAGAAACCAATGACTTCCCATTTGAAAGAGAAGACAGACATCCTTTAATCATGCAGGAAAATAAAGGTACACTTTTTGACTCGAAACCAATCTTACGGCACCCAACATCAACAGATTTTATGTAATATTTTTGGTTTCTAAGTGACATGTTCCTTACAGGATACTTTCTGAAATCGGTCTTGCCTGTACAAACTGCATGATGACCTATCAAATTAACCTGTGTGTTTGCCTCCTGTTTAGCGCTCCCTTGTTCACACGGTTCAATTGTGCTTACTTTGGGTAGGCAATCAATACTACCCTGTTTTAGGTTTGTGTCAAATTCCACCTGACGTATGAAACCTGATCTTGTTATATACTGCGTGGGGAATGGACAAGAAACATCCAAGTTTAATTTGGGCTGGTTTCCCTTTTTGGACCTCAAACTTCTACTATTCTCATGAAGGTTATTCAATACAATGTTGCTTTTCGTTTTCGCACGGACATCACATTTTCCTACAGGAATAACAGACAGTTTTAAGAATAAGGCCAACTTTGAGCGAGCAATACGATGCATCTTCCTGTAGTGCTTGAGGACACCAGAACGCGATACATAGAACTTCTTGCAAACTTCTACCAGGCACCTGTAGGAGACAGAAAGTTGGTCATGTTTGTTAGTTTTAATTTGGTTCCAAAATAACTGGTGTTTTACATTGAAGTGGTGATCCAACTGGTCAATACACCTAGTTTTAAACATGCAAGGAGAATTGGAACAGGCGTAACTTTCACAGACTTTCTGATCTGAAGGCTTTTGTATTGTAGCTGCCAGCTGACACTCCGTGAGAACGTCATTTGCTACCTGAGGTTTCACCTTACACTTGTTAGAATGGGTGCTACTCTCACTGTCCTTTCCAGCATTCAGGTTGGTATGCTCTCTCTGCGTGCATTCCAGATCGCTGGAAAGATTTTCAGTATCTGTTAATGATAAATCGAGAGGTTCAATTATTACTCTGTGGTCTGCAAGCTTGTCCTGTTCTGTAGCCCAACCCCCCTCAAGGGCTAGCTCTATTTTCCTTGTTTTTGACACCATCCCCTTACCTCTAGATTCATTACATGACTTACTTTCTTCATCTGAATCAAATCCAAAGAGTGATTGGCATTTCTTCTGTGCAAGGTGTGCTTCAAGTGCTTCAGAGTTGCAGTACGTGGTTAGACAGTTTTTACACCTTAATCTTTCCGATGACCTTTTAGAAATATCATCTAGCACAGACTGAGTGTTTGAATTGTCACTGAACACTTTCCTGCGCTTTGGCATGCTAAGGTACAGTTCATCCAGGTAAGCAGTAGGCAATGGTCTAGTAAAGGTCTGGTTTGCAGCAGCGCCATATGAAGGTGTGCTGTTCTGTGTTTTTTGTTTTACAGGCAGTGGAGATGCTGAAGGGATATCATCCACGTTTTGGCTATCACTTTGTAGCAAATTGTTTTTTTTTTCTGGACTTGGAATGACAGTCTCGTGTTCTCTAAAAGATTCTAATGAAATTAAAGCTGTTGGTTCTTGCTCCACGTGACCATTTACAAGCTGCTCAAAAACAGTAGTACCACTCTCAGAAACGGGCTTTAAAACAGATGACATCTGGTCTACCAAGCTCACAATCGAAGCATTAGCAGAGGAATTTTCACTTCCACTTTGAAAAACCATGCTTGTCTTCTTCTCAGCACTCTGTGTGTAAGTCTTCGGCTCGGAATGATCTTTTCTAGCTTTCCATGAGGGAACTGACTGATCTAGTTTCTCCTTTTGGTCTTGAGATACACAGATTGATTCAGTGCTAGCATTGCCAAATTTTTGACAAAGAGATGCAGCATCCTGGCAAACCTTTTGCTCCATGTTTAAGGATGAAGGATCCAAAACGGAGTGTAACGACTTACGGCCTATTAATTCTGAAGTCTTTTCTGGAGAACAAATAGAATAATGCTCAGCCTCGTGTTCATATAGTCTAGAAGGATCCACAAACACCTGAAAGCACCCAGGGTAACTACACAAGGCTTCAAAACTGGTGTGCACTGATGAATGCTCAAGGAGTTCGGATGCCAATTTGAATTTCCTACCACAGTTAATATGAAGACAGAAATGAATATTTGGATACACATGTTTCTTTTGATGGTCAACAAAATGTTGGACATTTTCAAACTGTCTCTGGCAGAAACGACACTTTCCTTTATAAAATGCCATGATATGCTGTTGAGCTTTCAAGTCAGTAGGGTGGGAGATGCTTGCATGTTTATTCAGAGCTTTCACCTTGTTAAATACACGAAAACATCCCTGGCCAGGACATCGAAAGCAAGTTGGTTTAGTCAAAGTGTCTTTCGTATTTAAGGAGGGAAACTGTGGCTGCGGATCCAAATTATCAACTGGTGTCTCCTTTACATATTTATTCAGAGATGCTCTCCTCTTAAATCCATGAAGACATCCCTGACCAGGACACCGGAAGGTTCCTGATTTATCTACACCTTGGCTCTCATTTAAGGATAATGACTGTACTTGTTGCTGCAGGTCCACGTCATCAGAGTGAGCTTCCTTAGCGTGCTGATTGAGAGATATGACCTCCTTAAAGCAATGCATACATCCCTGACTAGGACAATGGAAGGTACCAGGTACAGCACCAGCAGCACCTTCACTTGGGGAAAGTTGTTGCTGCTGCAGATCAAAGTTATGCGAGTGAAATTTCTTTGTGTGTTTCTGAAAAGATGATATTGTGTTAAAGAAGCCTTTGCAGCCCTGAACAGGACAACAGATGCTGTCAGGTTTATCGTCAATCACAGTATCACTCTCAATTGGGGAAAACAATTGTAGCTGCAAAGTTAAGTCATCAGGATGATCATTCTTTGCATGCTTATAGAGAGTAGCAATCCTCTTAAATACACGCACACAACCATGGCTTGGGCACTTAAAAACTATATGTCTTCCCACAGCATCAACGCCTTTTGGAAAGCATATTTTTTGCTGGATATTAAAGTCCTCTGGGTGTGCCGTCATTGCATGCCTATTTAGCGACCCTATCCATCTGAACACACGGTCACAACCTGGACCAGGACACTTGAACCTAGCATGTTTTTCTAAAGCATATGTTTCTTTTAAGGAGCGCATGTGTTTCTCTGCATTGAGGTCAGAAGGGTGACAAATCTCGACATGCTCGCTCAAAAATCTTATCCTTTTAAAGGTACAAATGCATCCCTCCACAGGACACTTCAGTTTCTTAGGTATCTCAACAGTTTCAACATTTATTGAATGGCATAAAGATCCATTTATTTTGAGAGGTGGTAGGGACTCTCTTTTCAGAGTTTCTTCACATTCGTCCAAGTCTTTGTCAATAAGAGGTTCACAAGGTTGCTTTGGAGTGGGGTTGAGGCTGCCATTCTCAAAAACTCTGTGCTCAGATACATGATTTAATGTCACATTAACTGAAGGTGCGTTGGTTGGCTTAATTGTGTCAACAACTGAACATAATTGAGTAGCAGTTTCATTATCCTGTAATCGGTTACAATCCTTGGAGACTTCAGGATTCCCAGTTCCAGAGATTAAACTGTCACAGATGTTACGTTTTTCTTTAACTACAGTTTCTTTAAAATGATCAATGGTTAACTTTTGTCGTTTCATTTTCTTGACATGATCCTTTAAATGTTTCAGCATTACTGCACGGCTTCTAAACTTTCTGCCACAAATAACACAGGTAAAACAGCCCTTTTTCTGATGCGTGTGTGCATGTCTCATAATGTGACCACCAAGAAACTCTTTGTTGCACATCAA